>NC_142945.1:33493356-33648356 GCF_046866305.1 Octopus bimaculoides | reverse complement strand
TGACAAATTACTGACAGGAAGAAGTTCACAATTACTGATGTAAGTAATTTCATAATTTACTGACAGAAGTATCTTCATTAATTTCACTTCAATCCGTACGGTTTCATATTTTTCTGTTGTAGACGGTGAATCTCCATCAACAAAGATGGAATCAGGCCTTTAGCCATAAAAATTGATGCAGTCGAAAAGATTCCTGTACCTACTTCACTGTGGCAACTCTGTCAATTTCTAGGCTTCATAAATTTTTACCATCAGTTTATTTCTAACTGTTTACAAATTTTGGAACCCCTTACAGATATGTTGTGGAAGAGAAAGTAAATGAACCCATCTCATTCACACCTACCCAGACCAAAGCCTTTTGGGATATCAAGTTTATCACACGTCTCTATGCTGACCTATCTGGCTCCTGATGCAAAGCTGTCATTGGCTGTAGATGCTTTGGACCTTAGTGTTGGTTTTATGTTACACCAACAGCACAGTTCTGAATGGAAACCTCTTGCATTCTTTTAAAGATGGCTCAAACCGGCCCAGACTCATTACAGTACTTTCAGTCGTGAACTGCTCGCCATCTACTTCACAGTCAAACATTTCCAGCACATGCTGGAAGGCAGGAATTTCACAATATACACTGATCACAAGCCGCTATACTTTGCTTTGAAATGCAAGCCTGACAAATTCTCACTCCAAGACATACATTACTTGAATTTCATTTCCCAATTCACCAGTGATATCCAGCACATTCCCAGAAAAGAGAATATCACTGCTGATGATTAATCTCATTTCTCTATCAACTCCATATTCTCACCTGCCAAGATCGATTTGGATGCCATGTTAAAAGATCAACCATGATCAGAAGACATAGATAACAACAAACCAGAGTTCTCTCCCTTTGACCTTCAACAACTACCTGTAACAACTTCTAGCTCTGAGATTCTGTGTGACGTCTCCACCAATTGCCTTCGTCCATTTGTGCCTGAGAACCATAGACATCGAGTGTTTTCAGTGCTGTATTGCATCTCACTCCCTGGCCTAGCTGCCACTTTGAAGTTAGTTTCAACTCGTTTTGTCTGGAAAACATGAGATGAGACATCACTCATTGGGCCAGGAACTGCCATCCTTACCAGAAAGCAAAAGTTCACAGGCACATCAAAGCACAGCTGGGAACATTCACTTATGCCAATGCTCATTTCCAGCATATCCACATAGACCTTTTAGGACTCTGGCCTTTGAGTCAGGGATATACGTACTTGTTGACCTGCATAGACCATTTCTCCCAGTGGCCAGAAGCCATACCCATCACAGATATATCATCACCAACCATCACTCAGGCACTCGTATCAGGTTGGATTTCTCATTTTGATACACATGCAACAATTACAACCGACAGAGGTCAGCAATTTGAATCTCAACTTTTCCAAAATTTGACAAAAACCTTAGGATCAAAACATAGCCACACAACAAGCTACCATCCTACCTCAAATGGATGCATTGAGCCATTCCATTGCCAGTTAAAAGCATTTCTGCATACATATCCTGACCCACAGAAATGGATGGAATATTTGTCCATTGTTCTTCTTGGTCTCCATTCTGCTGTCAAAGCAGACATTGGTTTTTTTTCCCTGCGGAATTGATGTATGGATCACCTTTACCAATTACCTGGTCAAATGATCACTCCCATTTCTTTGCATTCATTAGGTTACTCAAGCTACGTGGATCGCCTTAGATATTACATGAAGACCTTGCCCCCACCCCACACAAAACAACAATCCCTTAAAGCCTATGTACCTGCGGACATATCATCCTTGACTCATGTTTCTGTGAGAAATGATGTCGTTAGCCATCCATTAACCCCTCCATACCAAGGACCTTACCGAGTGTTATCCAATTCAGGAAAATGCATCATTATTGACTATAAAGGTGCAAAAGACACTGTCATTGTGGATAGACTGATAAACGCCTACATAGACACAACTGTTCCCACTCCCATTACACATAATACATGCACCACACAGGAGACACCACCCACACAACAAACTTCATATTTGCCCTCTGTAATTACTAGGAGCAGACGAAAAGGAACATTGAATGAACTCTTTCCTTGAAGTGTGATACATTGTTTCCATGACATTTTTGTTGTTTATGCATGCTATTTTCACTGTTGTATTTGCACCCTATTTTTATTATGGTATTGTTACATATTACATTTCTTTTGGTTTATTATTTTGTAAGGGTTCTGGTATGTTTTACACTGTAGATAAATCTTTTCTTTCATCTCTCATTATTGCCATAACTTCACGACTGCCAAGGAAGTCTGCAGTGCACCCATCATGACTGCTTGGATTGTCTCAGGACTAAACATAAAAGCCCAGAAGGGACACAACAAGCAGTCATGATGCATGTACAAAACACAACAGCACTTAGAGATAACAGAAGACGTGAAAGACATATAAGAAGCCTGACTGACAGGACTCAGCCTCTTTTTCCCTTTGGGCAGTCAGCTCACCAACTGCCCACAGCTAGGACTGCTAGCTCTCTTTCTTTGTCTTAGTGCCCTACACATGGTGTCGCAATGCCTGTTTCATACCATCTGATAATGTATTCACACACACTGACTTTGTAAGCTTACCACATCAGGATGCTGTAACATTTTACAATGAATAAATCATCGTCACTATATATTTGTATTGCCTGAGTTTATTACTTGCTCTCTGTGAAAAGACATTCATGAACAATACATGCACACCTGTCTTGATTCCCTAATACACATCTCAAAATACTAGAAAAGCATGTATCTCCTGTGGCAACAATATGAACTATCTTTTTCTATTAATGGATATGACAAATTTTTGGAGTATGAGCGGTCTTTTTGTGGGGTGAAGTTGGATATTTCAAGCTCTAGGTGAGCAAGTTGGGGGTCCTGTGAGTTTACTCCAGGGCCACAGCAACACCTCATCTAACATCAAAATCTCCAACAAACATTAAAAAAACAAGATTGCTATCCACATGAATTGAGCCATCACATCCCACACAAAGCACAATGCACAAAACACAAAAGCACACAAAAACATAGATAAAAAGAAACCTTGACAAAATACAAATATACATAGATACAAACACATACACAGCAATATATAGAAAAAGGATCGCTCAAGCATGAATAACCAATATATTAAACCCCATTAAATAACATATTACATATATATCCATTGACCTCAATGAAAAGTAAATTCAAACACACTCACACACAGATGCATATTATCAAAGCCACACACACACATGCATCCTCCACAACCAAATAAACTACTTGATAGAGGTAACAGATAAATTCATTGGCCAGAATTTCACACATACACAGCTTTCTCAAGCAAATAAACAATCTCAATACATATAACAGATCAGTTGAAGAGACAATTTAATGCAATTCTCCTATAAACTTAGTAATAATTAAAAATACAAAGCATGCTCCAAAAAACAAATTCAACATTAGCTGCCAAACAAATTACAGTCAATTAATGAACACAGAATAAAACAGTTGTATAGAATGGAAGGATGTGATATGCAGGTAGGATGGGAAATACACATACTCATCTTCCAGTTTCCATCTATTCATAGAGTACGGGTCAATTTACACCTATAGTAAGAACAACAATTGACAGCACCCACACAGTGGAACCAAATCTTGAACCAAGTGGATTGGAATCAAATTTCTTAATCAAACAGCCATACCTGTACCTATTAGCCATGTATCTACAATATGAGAAGGATACCTTTACACCAGTCAATAATTAGTAGATGTACAAAATATGTTGAGTGATTGTGTAGTATACAAACCAAAATCTGAATGGAATACTTGCATTAGAGTCAACATTGTTAAAGGTGTACTAAGTCCAACCAAATTTTTCAATCATGCTATGTTTGATAATGCTTAATAATGCTGATCAATGTAATAATTTTAGCCTTAGCACAGACATATACATATAACAAGCTTCTATATATATATGTGTTTGTCAACTGAAACTATATCACACAGTGTTAAAAGTGCTTTTGTTTTATGTTATGTATTTGAAGTAGGAAGTTATGATACTTAACAGAGATGAACCATGATCAGTGGATGCAGAAGATTTGCAGCATTTGGAGAAAGTAAATCGTATATGATATTCTAACTGTGTAATATTATTTTATGAGAAAACTCAAGCACAAGTAGGCTGAGAAAGTAATTCAATATCAAAGGTATAGCATAATGTATAGAGAAGGAAAAATGCTCTTAGTGGTATATACTTTTAATGTAAATGGAGAATTCATGCTGCATGAGAAAATGTTAAGAGTTAGCATGGGGATGTAACAATAATAGGTAGAGGTATACCAAAGAAAACTGGAGAAGCGATAGGTCAGAGCTGAACATTTTGACTTTTCCCTTTCTTTTCTCTCTCTCACAGATTTATAGACACTTACGCATATGTGTATGCATGTGTGAATATACATGCATGTGTATGTTATATATTATGTGCATGTGACTGTTTGTGTGAGCTTACACACTTCACTGTATACAATTCCATAACAGTCAATTAATGATGAAAATTGATACAGAATACTAGTTTCGTTATAAAATATTGCTGGCAATTTGTCTTAAAGTAACAAATTCCTAATTGAATTTGGCAGCATGCAAGAAAGGTCTTTGATATTACCATGCTCCAGGTTGTTTTCTTTGATATTTTGGCTTATTTCCCCACTTCCTTTGCCATTATTCTATCTATAGTTTATTTCCCTCCTCTTCTGTTGCAGTTTTGTTTACTATTTTAATTTCAAAGTTTTGCTTTTAGATTTAGTCAGGTTTAGGAATCTACATTAAATGTCTGAAATAGCACTTGAAGATATATGTTCTTCATAATTGATTTCTTTTTTTAGTTCATGCATATGTGTATCTATATATACACAGATATTATTTATTCACACACACACACACACACACATAGTCGTCTATTTTGTTTAGGATGCTCTTTTCAGAGTTTGCTGTCATGATTTTAGCTGTTAGTAATTATTGCATTTCCTTCAAAAATGTTACAACAATAATAAGAGCAGCAATCACCACAGCTAAAACAAAGACATTTTTATCAAACCTGAGCAACAACAGTGATAATGATAAAAATGAACAGAAAAATCAATGGCAGTAATAATAATTATTCTGGTTTAGGCACAAGGCCAGCACATTTACGGGAAGGTTGTTAGACAACTAAATTGACCCCAGTACTTAACTGGCATTTCATTTTATTGCCCCTTGGAGAGATGAAAGGCAAAGGTGACCTTGAGAATATAGTGAGTTGGAAGAACAAGGCATTTTCCCACTGATCAAAGGTTTCTGCCAGTTTGGCACCTTTTAATAGTAATAGTGATAAATGTGAATTTATGTGTTTTACACAAAAACATTTATTTTCTGCCTTTTATCTCTTTTACTTGTTTCAGTCACTGGAGTGCAGCCATACTGGAGCACTGCTTTGATAGGTTTAGTCAAACAACTGAGTCACAGGGCTTATTTTTTAAAGCCTGGTACTTATTCTATTGCTTTCTTTTGTTAAACTATTGTTATTGGGATATAAATAAATCAACAACAGTCATCAAGTATTGGTGTGGAGAGACACAAAGGCACATGCAGATATCCAAATACACACAGACACATATACAGACACCCACACTCACTCACTTTTCTCTCAAGATGCTTATACTCTGTCAAACATGCACACTGACATTGCACATTCTGCAAAGTATACTGGTTTCATTTCTTTCAAACCTACACATGTCCTCAGCTGTCACAGCCCATGTTTCACTGCCATGTAGCATAGCTGTTCACACACAGGCATCATTTGCCTTTCACTTCAAGGGAGAGGCTCTTTGTTGCCAGCTGAGGTAGAAACTCTATGAACTTTGCCCAGCCTATTCTCACAGCTATGTTCTCAAAGCATCCACTCCACTATTAACTTGGTCACCTAGATAATGGAAGCTATCTACTACCTCTAGCTTATCCCCCTAGCAGTTGATGGAGTTAATTTTCTGTACATTTTTGGTGTTTATTGTACCTGTGCATCTTCCATGTACAAAAGCTATTTTTCCTGTTAGCCTTCCTCTGATATCATTGCACCTTTTATGTATCCAAAGCTTACACCTGGTGCATCTTATGAATTTTCTACCTAAGCCTTTTCTACAGATCGAACAAGGTCATCTACCTAAAGGGATTTGTGATTTGTCTGCCTTCCTACTTACTAAGACTTTGGTTTTTGCTTGGTTAACTCTAAGGCCCTTCAATTCTAGACCATGCTCCATATCTGGAACTTCTCTAGTTCTGGTAGTGATTCAGCTATTAGAGCAAGGTCATCAGCATATAGGAGTTCTCAGGGGCAGCCTGTCTTAAATTCCTCTGTCATCACCTGGTGGACTATGATGAACAAGAGGGAGCTGAGGACCGATCCTTGGTGAACCCCTACTTGTACCCTGAATCCTTTGCCGTACTCATTGTCAACCCGCATCTTACTGGTAGCGTCCTTGTACAAGGCTTGTACAGCTCTCAACAACCACTCATCTATCCCTAGTTTCCATATTGACTACCAGATAAGGGATTGTGGGATCCTGTCAAAGGCTTTCTCCAAATCAACAAAAACTAAATACAGAGGTTTATCTTTGGGTAGGTATTTCTTCTGCAGCTGCCTTACCAGAAACATAGCATCAGTGGTGCTTCTCCCTGGCACAAAACCAAATTGCATTTCAACTAGACTAACTCTCTCCCAAATTAGTCAGGCTATGTCTCTTCATAACTTTCATTACCTGATCCAACAATTTGATAAGTATGTGCATATATGTCTAGACAGCATGCAGAATAGGAGAGCATATAGGGCTTTCCTATAAGGTGTTTTCCACCCCTGATTGGAACTCACCCGTATGACATGTACGCATGCTCAGTGACTTGCTTTAACAGTTGCAATCAGCTGAATGCACATTGCCAGTGACATTTGACATAATTACCCACACTCTGTGGTCAGGATTCTTTTTTTGGTTTGATGTTGGTATCGAAGGGATTACCAGACACCGGACAATACAGTGAGAGCAGCTTTCACTCACATCGTGGTATTCGATGCTGTGTACATGTCTGTCATGGTAAAATATGCCACTCCCTTAACTGTTGCTTTGCTGTCATCCGTAGCACGAGGTAATTATGTCATTATCTGTGAAATTCGGCAACTTACAAAGATCTTTATATCAGGCAATACTTCACTGAGAGGAGATATAAGCTTCTGCTTATTCCTGTCTGAAGTATCGTCTGATACTTCAGACTTATCGTCCGATGAATTTACTTTGTTGACATTCTTCATCGACAGAATTTTTATTCCTTTCAACCTTTCAGTCAAGTCCGCCTTTCTTCCAGTAACATACTGTCCATATAATCTTAAATATTTCTTTAACTCAGGCATAGTAAGTACTTCGATAGCTGAATCATCAAGCTGCTTTATATCCATGATAAGACGGAAAACAATAACAATGGCGTGGGTAGCCTCTGGAAGTTTAATTATCTACATGGAGCACCGCCTAGCCAAGGGAGATAACCTACTTATAGGAAAGCCCTATAGGTGAACACTGGTGAGAGCTCAAAGAAGAGAAAGGCTCATCAGTGATCTACCAACATGTTCAAGCAGAATATAAAGGCTCAGACAATAGCATAGAGGTCAAAGTATTATCAACTCACAGAACTGACACAACACTTAAACAGATCACAGAGACGACACACATAGCATTAGAGAGACCGAGCCTCAATAGAAAACACAAATAGAACAATAACACCCACCACCACACCACCAACATGATGACTAAATACTGAAGGGAGAAAAAATCCATATACAAACAGTGTACTACACGTACAACAGACATATATGCACATACCTATGATAAATATTAAAAGAGAATAAATAAAAAAAAAGAACTGTATAAAGGACACAGATACAAACAACATATGAAGCAAACCCATATGCACACACAAACATACATAAGGTAACTTCACAGATAGCCACAACAATATCAACAACACAGATGGCAACAACAACAACTACCACAATGGCAGCAGTGTGGGTGAACACACAAACACAGTGAGTTACAAGAATGGTACAAAAAGTCAGGTTCAAGGGCAGCAGCTGTGACAACAGGGTAGGGGACATGGCTGAGGGGAGGGTCATAGTGCTACTAAGAACAATAACACACAGGCACTGGTATATATTAATTTTATGATTAATTAAGAATGTAAAGCAAGCTTCCCCCCATCAACATTTAAATTTTTCAGCTTTAATACAACTAACTTGAATGGAACTAGTACTAAATTTTACCTATTATTTTTCCTTTCAATTACAGCAACATTTCCAGGGCAAATTAACTCAGTTGTCTCTTCCTCTTTCTTCACAAGGTTCATTACTTAAATGTTGTAATCTTTTACAGTACATGTGCCCACTCAGCACACACAGCACTTCTTCCTCTCCATCTGAACATAAATTTCATCAATATAAAACCATAACTCCTTGACTGGAAGGCTTGAAAGCATCTGTAATGCTGTCATGAAAATCCTATCTTATTTACCATCAAAACACAAATCCTGTGCATTTTAAAAAGAAACGTTGCCTTACTATATTCCCAGTATTCATTAATTATTATACTTGATTACATTTCTTACATATTCTTCACGTCTTAAACCTTGTAAATCTAAACATTTTTTTTAATGTTGTCTAAGGTTACAAATGTTAGATTCTTTTTTAACCCCAGAAAATACTTAAATCATCAAAAGCAGTTAACCATATTTAAAATTACCTTTTAATACTGTGCTGTTGTTTATACTTCAGATATTAGTCTCAACCTCTTAAATAACATCCAAGCATAGCCGTTTTCTCGATAGACAATCTTTTATTCAGACTATCACAAGTTTTCTCATTTTACTCAATAATTCATTCACTCTTCAAACATTTGGCTGCCTACTAATCTCTGTCTTTCCAACACTTCAAAATTCTCTCTTCTGTTGGACATGCCACTTGTACAACTCCACAACTGAAATTCACCTAACACTTCTGTCTCACTTCTTCTTCCTTTTGTCATCAATATTATGCCTCCTCAATTAGATCCTGTTCAAAGACACTTATCTAATCCTTTTTTCCTACAGGAATTATTGTTATTTCAATATATGCTCCATCTCCAATCACAGCCTTTGACTTTTCAAACTGAGTACAAACAGCATTAACTTATCCACCTGTTTCTATATCATAATGTAACAGAAAAAGGAAATCATCTTAAAAAATGCCAAATCTACAGTTAATTCTTTTTTTTTTTTTTTTTTTAGATGTATGAGGCCAAGGATTATCAACTGCAGCACTTAATTCAGTTTGGCTGTTATTTTATCTATCTAATGAACCTTGATATTATGAAACATAAAGGGACATAACAACAGTTAAATTATGTAAAAATAACCCCCCGCCTCACACATGTGGGTCTTTGACATTAGTTTCTCTCTACCAAATTCTTTTTGTCAATTGTCAATATAAATTACAGCAGAATACATTTACCCAGGAAACCAGGCAATAAGATTGAGCCCAAAACAATTTATTGTGAAATGAAAATTATCAATTGTCTCAATCAGGTTATTTTTCAAAGAATTACATAGTGACAATTACTTCAAATTTAATATTTCAACACATTATGAGAACAAAAAATATTTAAATGTGTAAATTGGTAATAAACAACTAAGAAATTCCTTTCGCATTTTTATGTCGAAGTATTTTCATTCCTGTAAACTAGTATAAATATTGAATGTTTCATCTAAAATCAATTTTTCTATTACAAATAATGGCACCATTATAACCACTATTAGCGTAACTAAGAGGGTCACTATCACTACTGTCATCACCTTCCTCATCGTTGCCATTGACAGCACCAACATTGCCACCACTATCATTACCATTATAACTAACACTGCCATTAGCCTCATTAGTATTGCTAGTGTCCTTCCCATGCACCACCCAAGGTATTAATACCATTATAACCATTACTATTACTAATATGTATCAAGATCATTGCCATCAAGGAGTTAATAACCATTGTTACCATCGCCAAGGGCCTCACTATGTGGTTGCTCAACCTGCAAGAAATAGTAAGCAGATTCCCATCACATTATGTCCTCCAACAAATTCGAAAAGTGGGGGAAGCATTGAATTCCTGCGCAGATCATGGCTGAAATGCCTTTAGCTGCAGGCTCACTCAGTTCAGTCAGGGTTGACCGAAGACAAAACAAAGGTAATAAAAACAATAACAACACAGTCTTCATAAACACTGCAATCACCAACTTCATCAACACTACCACATCTATCGCCATCATTACCATTACCACCACTACAAAACCCATCATCACTACCATCATTATCATAACTATATCTTTATATATTTGTAGAGACCGAAACCATTCTATACTAGTGTGTTATAAAAATATTTCAATAGAATTGGTGATGTTGCTGTTTTTTTAGGTGTTGCAACAGTGAATAGTTGTGTCACACTGTTTTACTTTCCATAAATGTGTAATCATAAATTACAATTTCCTTTCCCCTATAAGCATGAAAATCCTGGCTCAGGTAAAAGCAAATTACATGCTTCAATCAAAGGTAACATTCTAAATAATAATAAATATTTAGATAGGTTGGTTTTTAGCTTGTTAATCTTGTTTCAGTCAATAATATTTCGTAGTACAAACACAATGAATCATTTTACAATGAAAATTATGTTCAAGTTTATAGTGGGAACAAATGAGCTTGTCTGAGAGAATAAGAGATTACAGTCACCACAATGGGAAAAGGGGAAACAGAGAAATATATTTAGTAGTTTAGCACCAGAACAGATTAGAGATTTGGCTAGCAAGGAATCTTAATTAGATGTGACAGCAGGATTTACAATAATTAAGCTGTAAATCTCACAATAAAACAATTCATTAATTCTACATATGGCAATATATTTCATATCTATTGGAAAATAATTTTGGGAGGTGGTGGTTAGACTATAAATTAAAGAGGAAAAGAAACCATTTATCAAGCAATTGAAAGATTACAGACTGTCTGGCTTTTGACTTTCATCCTTGAGAAAGGGAATTTCATGTACTCTATTGTCAGATAACTATACACTCTATAGATATCGTTTGTACAATGCTATGCATTGTGACAATGGTAGCATAACAATCATAAGTGGGTACAAACTGCCAGATATTTAGTTTGTTGTATAAACTCTTACTCTGGCTGCTTCAGCTTACTCACCCTTTTAGCCTGTCTTTCTTGGTTTTGTACAGATACATACAGACAGATATACACACATAACACCATAGCATTGAAATTGTCTTTAGTGTCAAATGCTATACATAATTCTTGATCCATCAGTAAGGGTCACATGGTTCCATAAAATACAGTAGTATACAACTATGTAAAAAGCACATGCTTGGGGTTTCTTTTTTGTAGGAATTTTAAGCCAGTCAAACTGCTTTCTTGAACCGATTAGATATTATAAAAGAGGTTATTTTTGACAATTCTTCAAAGCTTGTCTTTGCTTCCGAAGCTTTAATCACTTAGGAGAGTTCATCTTTTTGCCTGTCATTTCCTAGTTATTACTTTCCATGATTAAGACATTCTCTCACTCACTATTTCTTACACAACAAATTTGTTATGTTAAAACACTTTTGACTTTGTTCTTGTTGCTGTTTAACTGTATAAGTCTTCTATGTAATTGACTGAACAATTTCTGTAGAATTGTCATACACCACTTAAAATATTAATGAATAAAAAATGTAAACATTAACGATTAGGTTTCCCTGTATTCCCCATTTACCATAATATTTCAATTGTCTCGCATCAACCCAATTATTTACGTTCTCATATACAGAATAAGGTAATTTCAAATTTACAGAATATGGAAAAACGTGAGGGTTTATAAACAGGAAATCAATGGCAAAGCCAGCCAAGAAATAAATTGGTTAAATTACCAAATTTTATGATATTTTCTATAGTTTTAATTTGGCAGATATTTCATTTATCTATGGATTGTGTGATATTATTGCTACACTGATATAACTGTAGCATTGCCTGCATCTTACATACAAGTGATCAAAACAATTTAAGGTATCAATCTATTTAATGCCATCGACAGCTGCAGGAGAAATATCTAGCCAAGGATAAACCTCTGTACCTGGCCTTCGTTGACATGGAGAAAGCCTTTGACAGGGTCCCCCGATCCCTTATCTGGTGGTCAATGAGGAAACTTGGGATAGAAGAATGGTTAGTGAGAGCTGTGCAAGCCATGTACAGAGATGCTGTCAGTAAGGTGAAGGTTGGAAATGAGTACAGTAATGAATTCCGGGTAGAGGTAGGGGTCCACCAAGGTTCCGTCCTCAGCCCCCTCCTATTTATCATAGTCCTCCAGGCGATCACAGAGGAATTCAAGACAGGTTGCCCCTGGGAGCTCCTCTATGCTGATGACCTTGCACAATTGCGCAGTCACTATCAGAACTAGAGGAGAAGTTTAAGGTGTGGAAGCAAGGACTAGAATCGAAGGGCCTTAGAGTCAACCTAGCAAAAACCAAAATCCTAATAAGTAGGAAGGTAGATAAAACACAAACCCCTTCAGGTAGATGGCCCTGCTCAGTATGCAGTAAAGGAGTAGGTAGTAACTCTATAAGATGTACCCGGTGCAAGCTATGGACACATAAGAGGTGCAGCAATATCAAAGGCAGATTAACTACAAAGTTAGTCTTTGTATGTGGCAGATGTTCAGGTGCAATAAACACTGTAAACAAACAGGAAACAACTTCTATCTCATTCCAGGGAGAAAAACTAAAGGTAGTTGATAGCTTCCGCTATCTGGGTGACCAAGTTAGTAGTGGGGGTGGGTGCGCTGAAAGTGTAACTGCTAGAATAAGAATAGCCTGGGCCAAGTTTAGAGAGCTCTTACCTCTGCTGGCGACAAAGGGACTCTCACTCAGGGTAAAAGGCAGACTGTATGACGCATGTGTACGAACAGCCATGCTACATGGCAATGAAACATGGGCAGTGACTGCTGAGGACATGCGTAAGCTCGCAAGGAATGAAGCCAGTATGCTCCGCTGGATGTGTAATGTAAATGTGCATACCTGTCAAAGTGTAAGTATCTTGAGAGAAAACCTGAACATAAGAAGCGTCAGTAGTGGTGTGCAAGAGAGACGATTGCACTGATTTGGACATGTGGTGAGAATGAATGAGGATAGCTGCGTGAAAATGTGCCACTCCCTAACAGTTGAGGGAACCCGTGGAAGAGGTAGGTCCAGGAAGACCTGGGCTGAGGTGGTGAGGCAAGACCTTCGAACATTGGGCCTCACCGAGGCGATGACTACTGACCGAGACCTTTGGAAATGTGCTGTGCGTGAAAAGACCCGGCAAGCCAAGTGAGATCGTTGCCAGTGCGGGTGGCACATAAGATGTACCATCCTGAGCGTGACCGTTGCCAGTACCGCCTGACTGGCCTTGTAGGGTTTTCGAGCGAGATCGTTGCCAGTGCCCCTGGACTGGCTCTTGTGTGGGTGGCACATAAAAGACACCATTTCGAGCGTGGCCGTTTTCGTGCGGGTGACACATAAAAGCACCCACTACACTCTCTGAGTGGTTGGCGTTAGGAAGGGCATCCAGCTGTAGAAACTCTGCCAAATTAGATTGGAGCCTGGTGTAGCCATCCGGTTGCACCAGTCCTCAGTCAAATCGTCCAACCCATGCTAGCATGGAAAGCAGACGTTAAACGATGATGATGATGATGATGATGATGATGATGATGATGAAGTTTAGTTATCTGGTTGAATTAAAACTTCTGGATTTAAAGCTTCATGTGTGACTAAGGCTTTACATAGATTAAAAACAGTATGACACATCAATGGCATAACCGGTTAACAGCTATGAGTTTCCACTTGATAACCAAGATAATGACAGAGGCCTGGATGTAATCCTTTACCTAAACAATGAGAACATAATTCATAAATTCATAACCAAATAAATTAGTAATTGATGAAAGAGTCAGATTCTTTCACATCAACATTTAACTGAATGAATTCAAAGTTATTCTCAGTAATTATGTGTGTCAGCTCTGGGGGGAATTCATAGAAGTAAAACTGAAAGACAAAATGCAGATTATGCAAATCAAAAGAGACTCATAGATGCATACAAGTTTTTGAGCATTGCATAAGCACAATGTTCAAATATTTCTAAATTTCAGATGTCTGAAAATAGCATAACTAAAATCTTGATAAGCCCATGGGGATCACATATTGAAAGAAACAAATATAAATTTATCTCTGAATATTCTGCATTTGGTGACACTTGTATCATTTTAAGGTATTATGTAAATATTCAAAATGGAATGAAGTAATTCATGAAACTGAAAATTAAAATTCTGCAAGTATCTATGAAATTCTCATAAAAATACTACAATGATGAATGTGAAATTCAATAATAGTAATTTTGAGATACAAATTGACATTGGCAAACCGGTAACTGAAATACCTCAAAAGTTTTTGATACAATTATTGAATAAAGTAAAGTTAATAAAGGGGTGATACCAAACCCATACAATTTGATAGCCCACTCAATGAAATTTTGATAATGTTTGCAACATTAATGGAAACTGATAAAAGAATTTTTAGTGTTTCTAAATGTAAAAAAAAGAAAAAGAAAAAACAATCATGACTTGTTTGATAAGAATGGGATGAATAGCGATAGTTCAACATTAATTCATGAACTTGAAGTTTCAGTACAATTTGGAAGATTAAGTGGTTGTTAAGAGGTTTAAAAACAAAAATTTTTCTTAAAGTAAACATTGAACCATGTTCTTCTGGGACAAGATTATTACCAATACATAATAAAACTAAGGAAACTATTTAATTATTATCTTTGGAAATAGTTTATGTCTGGAAAGAATAAATGGATATCGGAAGATGTGCAGAAAGCACATGGAGATTTTAGAATATAAAGAGACAATGAAAGAAGGAATTTGTTCAGATTTTTCTTCAACAATACTGGAGCAATATTTTTTGTTTTTACTCTTTAGCATGAATTATATTCTCTAAACTAAATTTAAATGGTGCATATCACCAACTAGAAATGTGTTCAATAGGGAAAGAAGTAATGATAAATACATCAATAAATCTTCTAAGATTGAATGTTTTCCATATGAAATTGGAACAGTCAGCTCTGTTCCAGGGACTTGTACATGTTCTAGGAAATAGCATTGATATTATTATTATTTATTAAGATTATCAATAAATTTGTTGCTAACATTGTTGAAAGTTCACACAAGATCATAAAACAATCGGAATTATCAAGCATCAGGCACTGCAATTAATAGAGCAGAGCCTGTGGTGGAGAGTTGGGAATTGCTTTTTGGAGGATATAGACTGACAAAGAAGATATCGTCAGATCATCATTTAGGAGGGTGAATTATGGGTGCAAAAACTATCAAACGATAAAAAGAATTAGAAACTTTTCATGGACTTGTCAGTTTTTATGTGAGATATAGTGAGCAATATTCAAACGAAATATTGCCACTTGCTAAACTTTGTAAATGTGATGTCCCATTTTCATGGGAAGTCCAATTACAAAAGGCATTTGTGTGTATAAAACTGGTTAGTAATAAGACAGTAGTCAAGATTTATGATGTTTCAAAAAATATTACACTAACAACTAATGCAAGTGAAAATTTATGTCAGGAATAAAATAGCCTACCTAAACTACATTTGCAGCTGAAACAAAGTTTTCAGATCTGAAATGGAAGCTCTGCTTGACAGAAAATCTAAACTGGCCTCAAATCATTAGGTTACTAGAATTATTTTTAGCAGAAATTGTTATTTACTGAAAATAACATCTGCACATATTTTGTGATGGGTCTTACAAATGATTGCATTTGGTTCTATCATATAGTGTATAAAGGGAATAATACATTTTCGCAATTGCAATTTAATTAATACAAATGCATACACAGATAAGGATTCATAACATACAAAGACAGAATAGGCTAAAGAGAACAGGAGGAGACACATGGGATGGAGAGTTGCTGAAGAGGTCACAGAAGGTGCATTCCAGACAAAGGACATAAAATAAGAACGATAATAAATCTGAAGTGAAGAACAAATATGCAGTGCATGCACTTATTTGGTAAAAAAAATGACCATCCCAAAATGTAACAATATCTGTTTCAACACACGATTTCACACCAGGAATCTTGCAAAACAAATACATAAACATAAACTTAATTAACATTATCTTCTTAGATGAACATCATGATGATAATGATGTTTTATCCAACTTGTAGAAATTGATGTTCTGTAATGTAAAAATATAAAGACTGGCAATGATAATATTTTATCCAGTATATCGATAAGGATAATTCAGTTATAATTGGGTCAGTTGTTTTGTTGTCGAAAGGCCATTTTAGAAATTAAAAAATAAATTAATGCTTGAAGATGTCATCTTAGTTAAAGGACAATTGTTCCACCAAAAGGTTACAGAACACAGATGATAAAAACTGAGCATGATTATGTATATTGTGGTTCAATACCAACTATGGTGTTAGAATCACTGTGGTCAGATTACTGTTAGGATGTGAATTGTATTTAGGCAAGTACTATCGATGATAGTGTTCCAGAAATATTAATATCTGACAATACCTGTGAATTAAATGCTAATAACAATTGTTCCACAACCAATTAGAGAATGAATATTGATAAAATCTGTACATGGCTCAATAGGACCAGATAAAATCAATGTAAACATATCTATATCATCTCGAATCAAATGCAATTACTAAAAGAATGGTTACAAATGTTAAAATGAGATTAAAATCATATTCATAAAGAAAAGGTTCCATGAATGCATATTGAGCTGTATGTTTATTGAGTTATCAGATAATCTCACTCCAGAAGGTTTCTGCTTTGGAGAACAAACAAATGCAATCACCATTTACATTTTGCTTTTTTTGAAAACACAACTCCAGTTTGGAATCAATGTTCTCTCTCTCTCTTTCTTATGTAAAAAAAAAAAAAGATACCCACTCAGCTAACCACATGTGTGTGCATGTGTGTCTCCATGTTTAATTCATGCATTATTTGATTGATTCAATACAGTTAAACCAAAAATGGTGAGCGATTGATAAAATAAGTACTGGATTTGCTATGATTGGCTAAATAAATACTGAAGGAGTCTCAATGTGGCTGCAATCCAGTGAATGAAACTAGTAAAAGAATATTAAAGAATCACGTTTCTTTTATTCAATCTTGCACTAATTAGAGTATATGGTTAACGGAAAATATGAGCTACATCTAATGAAATGTTCAGGTTGTTCATTGGGGTTCAAAGAAATCAATATTACAGAATATATTTACTACATTTTGTAAAATTCTAACTTAAATAAGATGCAGAGCTATTAGTATCTTGCATGTTTTTTATAAAAGTAACACTGTACACACTTTCAAAGTAAATATAGCAATTTTCTGCATATAGCAGAAATCTTATTAATTCAAATTCCTCTTGATTTAAGGATTTATTCCAAATGAGTTAGCAGAACTCTCACCATATTAAATAGTGTTCTATATAAAAGGAACATGTCAGTTAGTACTGGAATAATCTCAATTGTTTTATAGTAATGATTTATTTAAAATATAACAATTGCCAACATATAAATCTAAGACAGATAATGTTAAAGTCAGTAGGAACGTTTGATCAATGGAAAGAAGTTAACCATGTAATGCAGTGACAAGGTTTTGGTTCACAAATGAAATACTGCCAAAAGTGTGCTAAAAGAGGTAAAATTCATAATCTAGATGACAAAGAGAGGAAATGCAATTTTTGGATAATATCCAGTGCCTTCCACCTGAAAAAGTGATGTTGACAGGTGTAGCCTGTCAAGAAAGAAAGGCAGAGATTAAGTTGTGAGAATTGTATTCAGTCAGAGGAAAACAAAATTACTTGGTACATAAAGAATGCAAAGAAAGCACTATTTGTGCAAGTAAGGAAGGAAAATTTACTACGTACAGAAAATCTAATTTTCTCAAACCCATAAAAGAATAAAAGCAAAGTTGACCTTATTAGTATTTGAACTCAGAATTTGAACTGAGAACCAGAATAAATATCACTAAACATTTTTTTCTGAGGTACTAACAGTTCTGCCACTCATAACCTTAATAACCCTTTCTCCTATAGGCATAAGGCCTGAAATTTTATGGAGAGGACTAGTCAATTATATTAACCCTAGTGTTCAACTGGTACTTAATTTATTGACCTCAAAAGAATGAAAGGCAAAGTTGACTGCTGTGGAATTTGAACCCAGAACATAAAAACAAACAAAATGCTGCTAAGCAATTTACCCAACATGCTAACAATTCTGTCAGCTTGCTGCCTTCATTCACCACCTTAATGATAATAATTTCAAATGTTGGCACGAGGCCAGCAATTTTAGGGGATGGACTTAGTCGATTACATTGACACCTCACTTTCCCCTCAGTACTTGATGGGACTTATTTTACCAATCCTGAATGGATGAAAAGTAAAGTTGAGCCCAGTGGCATTTGAACTCAGACTGTAAAAGAACCAGAAGAAATTGTGAAAAGCATTTTGTCCAATGTGCCAACAATTCTGCTACTTTTTACTTACTTTAATCATTGGACTGCAGCCAGCCATGCTGGGACATCAGCTAGAAGAGTTTTAGTTGAAAGAATTGACCCTAGTACATTTTTTATCTTTTAAGCCTGGTACATATTCATTCAGTCTCTTTTGATGAGCCATAAGTTAAGGGACATAAACAAACCCACACTGGTTGTCACAAGCTGGTGGGGGACAAACACAGAGACACAGATACACAGCCCCATTTGCGTGTGTGTCAGTGTGTGTGTGTGTGTCAGTGTGTGTGTGTGTGTCAGTGGTGTATTTGTATACAACAAACTTCTTTTAGTATCCATCAACCAAATCCACACACAAGGCTTTCATTGGTCTGGGACTATGGAAGAAGACACTTGCTAAACTTGCCACACAGTGAGACTGAACCCAGAACCATGTGGCTGGGAAGCAAACATTTTACCACACACCCATGCCTGTACCTATAAATAATAATGATGGACTCTCCCATCGAAGACAATGTATAAGTGTTCAGCTTTTGCCAAACAGCCTGCACAAATGATTTGTTTATAGTGATCAAATGTTTGTGTCACACGTCAGGTGTTGAAATGATCGCAGAGCAACATGAAATGAAGTATTTTGCTCAAGAACACAACAAACCACCCAGTTTAGGAATTGAAATCACAATCGCTAGATTGTGAGTGTAACATCCCAACCACTAAGCCACAATAATAACAATAATAATAATAATAATGATAATAATAATAATAAGAAGAAGAAGAAGAAACATTATGAAAAAAAAATTACTAACTGAAGTAGAGGTTGACCAAATTAAGCAAGCAGTAAAGGATAAAAAGAATGAAACTGCAGCTAAAGAAGATAGTACAGAGGAAATAATTATAAACCAGCCCAAGGCTGAGGAAAATACAGTAATGATTGAAAGAGTTAAGGTAACTGATAGGCAAAGTGAAATACTCTCTGAACCAACCATAAACACTAATACAGGTGAAAATCAAATAGATGAAGAAAGTCATACAGAAATCGACGCAACAGAACTACATGATCTAAAAAATCAGATCATGATTGAATGGCTGAAAATTAAAGAAACTAGTATGAATGAACGCGACACTCTCCCCAAAATTCGCAATTCTAACCAAAACCTGAAAATAATTGGTAAAATCCGCCTTGCACTTAAGGATATAATTTCAGCTAATGATGTTGATATTACAGATCTCAACCACCTGTACTATGCATCCGCAAGAATCTCAACGATTCTATGTGGTGAAAAGATTAGAAAAAGACAACACTCCCACAAAAAGCCTTCTTGGCAAGAACGCATTCAACACCAAATTAAGCTGCTTAGATCTGACATAGAATGTTTGAAAAACCTTAAATTTGACAAGAGTATCAAACCTACAAAGACCCATAAACTAAAGAAAAAATATAATATGAAAACCATAGTTGACATTGATGCCACCATAGAAACCATCAAGCAAAAGGTATGTGCTAAAGCTGCCCGCATAGCAAGGTATGAAAAGCGTGTAAGATTCTTCCGAGATAATAACATGTTCAAAAATAACCCCAAAAATTTCTACAGGAAGATAGGGAAAACACCAGTAACAATAAAGTCTGTCCCATCAAAAGAAGAAGTGCAAGAATTTTGGAATAAAATCTGGGCAGAAGATAAAACACACAATGAAAAGGCCCCTTGGATTGATAGAATATCTACAGACCTAGACTCCTTAGAGGAGCAAAAGTGGGAGGGGGTCAAGGTAGAAGATATAAGATCTGCTCTCAGGAGGTCAAGCAAATGGAAGTCTCCAGGAAAGGATAAAATTCCTAACTTCTGGTTGAATGCCTTCCCAGAAAGTCATGAACTGCTAACAAAACTTTACAACGATGTTTTGCAAAATCCTAGTTTGATGCCCTCTTGGCTAGTTAATGGTTTAACATTCCTGCTTCCAAAAAATGAGGAAACAAACGAACCAAAAAATTATCGACCCATAACCTGCTTAACAACAATGTATAAGACGCTAACATCTGTCCTAACCGAGTACACCTATAGTTTTTTAATAGAAAATAGCATATTCCCTAATGAGCAAAAGGGATGTAAACGTGGATCTTATGGTTGTAAAGATCAGCTACTCATCAATAAGATGATCTTAGAAGATTGTCACAAGCGACACAAAAACTTGTCAATAGCCTGGATAGACTATAAAAAGGCCTTTGATAGCCTACCACATAGCTGGATTAGGAAATGTCTGGAAATGTATAAAATAGCTCCTACTCTGCGAAACTTTTTATCCGTAAGTATGAGATCATGGAGAACCACACTGATGTTGAACAATGACAATGAATCTCTAAATGCTGGAGATGTAAGAATTTCATGTGGCATTTTCCAGGGTGACTCACTATCACCACTCCTCTTCTGTCTAGCCCTAATACCGCTCTCAAAATTGCTCAATGATGCACAGTATGGTTATAAAATATTTGATAAAAATATAAATCATCTCATTTACATGGATGATTTAAAGCTCTTTGCAAAAAATGACCAACAACTCAAAGGCCTACTAGCGATTGTTAAACAATTCAGTGATGACATCAGGATGCAATTTGGCCTTGATAAATGTGCAAAAGCTACCTTTATCAAAGGAAAAATGACAAATACATCTAATGTGAACCTTGACCAGCAAAATGTCATAAAAGAGTTAGAACCAGCGGAGAGCTACAAATACCTAGGGGTAATTGAAGGGGACAATATCAAGCACTCAGTGATGAGGGAAAGGATCAGAAGAGAATGTTATCGCAGGGTGAGAGCAATACTGAAGACAGAGCTGAACGCGAGAAACAGGATCGAAGCGATCAATGCTCTAGCCATACCAGTCGTGACTTACAGTTTTAACATCGTTAACTGGTCAATTACTGAAATATGTAATGTTGACAGAAAAATACGAAAACTGTTGACAATGCATAGAATGCACCACCCTAAGGCAGATATAGAACGTCTTTATCTGCCAAGAAAAGAAGGAGGCCGAGGACTTTTACAGCTGGCATTATCAATGAAGGTAGCCACAATTGGCCTAGACACCTATCTGAAAAACTCTGAGGACTGGATGCTAAAACTTGTCTTAAAATATGAAAGCAAGAAAGCATCTTACTCAGTAACAAAACAGGCAAAGGAATATCTAAGTGAATTCCAATTACAACAAATTCAAGAATTAGACGAACTAGAAACACCTGCAGAAAAAGCTAAGCGCTTGAAAACCCGTGCTAAAATTGCTGCCTTAGCTATTATGAGTGAAAAATGGTATGGAAAACCTCTCAATGGCAAATACCCAAAGAGAGCGAATAATGCAGATATTGACAAAGCCCTTACCCACCAATGGTTAATGGCCTCTGGCTTGAAATCAGAAACAGAGGGGTTTATCATAGCAGCCCAAGATCAATGCCTACCTACAAAGAACTACCAGGCCAACATATTAAAGAACGGCAGCTCCCCATTATGTCGTATATGCCAACAACAAAATGAGACCATCGATCATGTTGTCTCCATGTGCAGTCTGCTTGCGCCTACAGAGTATCTCAACAGGCATGATAGAGCTGCACAATATATTCACTGGGTAATATGCAAAAACCTGGACTTGCCCCATGATAAAAACTGGTGGGAACACAAACCACCCCCAGTACTTGAAAATGATCACATTGCACTCCTCTAGAACTTCACCATTCAAACTGACAGAAAGATAGACGCAAATAGGCCAGACATCATACTGAAAGACTTCAGACAAAAATCATGCCTCCTCATTGATATGACTGTCCCAATCGATATAAACGTATCTGTCAAGACCTACCAAAAACTGAGCAAATATAAAGATCTTGAAATAGAAATTAGCAAAATGTGGAATCTGAAGACAAAAACAATACCTATTGTCATAGGTGCCCTGGGAATGACAGCGAAACGGGCTGATTACTACCTAGATCAGATTCCAGGAAACCCCAAAATGGCTGAAGTTCAAAAGATAGTGCTCATGGGAACTGCCCATATCCTACGTAAAATACTGTCTATGTGATCTCAAATTTTAAAGCAAACATAATTTTCTTATGGTTTCTTAAACATTCACTTGAACAAAACTGTACAAATCCAAATATATGGTACCCTAGGCATAACACCTACATGAACTTCTAACTTGTTGTCTCTTGAGGTCTCTGGGTGAGACTTGGATCCAACTTGTACAAATGCAAAACAAAAGTCAAACATAAAATAATAATAATAATAATAATAATAATAATAATAATAATAATAATAACTGCAGGTAATGATATAGACAAATGGCTGAAGATTGGAATGAAATGTCATGTAGAGGTCATGTAGAGCTTGTATAGAAATTTGGCTTCTTAAGGACACAGAAGATTATCAGAAATGTTTTGAGCACTTGAAAGATTATTGAAAGCTTGTGGATATCTAAAATTACATGTAGTAAACTGCTACCCACATAACTTCTACCAGGAATAAGACCAAATCTAAATGAATCCAAATAATTATAATAATAATGTTAATCTTTTCTACTATAGGCAGCCTTAAATCTTGGTGGAGGAGGCTAGTGAGTTACAATGGTTTCAGTATTTGACTGATATTTATTTTATCTATCCTGAAGGGATGAGAGACAAAGTCAATCATTGCAGAATTTGAACTCAGAGCATAAAACTAGAAGAAACGTAGTAAGCATTGGAAGAAGAAAGAGAATAACAACGACAGTATCTAGAATAAAAACTTCAAATATAGAAATAATGAAAAGAAAAAAAGTATTTTCTAAATATATACAAAAACAAAAAACCAGAAAATGTAATATAGTTTTTGGATTGCAGAAATCAAATTTGTAACAATATTATTCTTAATTGGACAATAACAATTTGTTAGCAATAAAATTATACTGTTTCACCCCAACCTCTCTCTCTCACTTTCTCTTTCTTTCACTCTCTGCCTCCCTCTTCCCCTCTCTCTCAATGCTTTCAAATACCACTGGAATTTCTTTTATGTCAATAGAATAAATACCAGTAATATATCAGTGTATATATCAGAACATATTCAATTCTCCCTGCTCGTGTCTTCTCTGCAGGTGTTAACTTACAAAAGTTTCAACCAAATTTTAACAGCATCAAAGTCATATACGTTGTCCATTACTCCAGATTTAGCAATACAAAAAGGAGAAAAAGTACACTATATGTCTACTAAATTTTTATTTTTCTCTAGCTATATCTATAATATTTTATATATCTAAAAGTTATCCAAGCTTTCTTTTTGCTATGAAAAGAGTCTAACAAAAAAAATCTAAGTAGCTAATAGTAAGATTATATGCTAGACAAAAAACTGCAAGGAATGGCTTCGTATGCCAATAGATTATCACAGGGATTACATATTCTAGTAATATAACAATGGTTGCCTCTGCAAACTTTCTAAACAAAGCTAAGATAGCAGTATTGATTTTTATTTGAATTCAAACGCCATTACAATTTCTAATAGGTTTATCATGTAGACAATAACACTTCAACTCATTTGTATATAGTGAAAGCTAAAGAAGAGACAAGATACTAATTGGAAATATTCTGTTTTACTGGTTTGATCATCATTTGTAGTCAAATGACATATACATTATGTACACATACTTGGGATACAGTTGGACTTAGAGATCGTTATTTCATTGATGGTTCCAGGAATCTTATTTTTATGTTGTTGCCATACACTGTATCAAAATTTCCTGAACAGAATCTCTATTATTTTATTCAGTCTGGAGATAACATTTTAAACTATAAAATGTATGTTGAAAATGTTCTTGACACAACCAAATATAAGTTATCCAATAGAATTGAAATATTAAAAATAAAGCAACATCTATATATAGTTACCCTACAAGTAGCTATTGGAGTGATATATCTCATTCCAAAATCCAACACCAGAACAATTAACCATATCCACCATCTTATCTTCTTTTCAGTTGTTTCTTTTCCACAAGGAAAATTAAATAAACAAAATCAGTCTTTTAAATTAGTTTCAATATTTATATGGAAGACAATTACTTTTATTCTGAAAGATCATTTGTCAATAGATCAAAGCTCAATATTATCTCAAAGTAGTAAATCAAATTTTACAACCAACATCAAGGTGTAGGAATTTTCAAAAGAATCATCACTTTCTACTCAAGTAGTTTGAATTTATCTTTATTCTTCAATATTTATAGGATAAAAAATTTTAAACTTCAGTTATTTCAGGACAAAACTAGTGATTTTCATGGACTTCAAATAATATATGTCTAAAGTATACAGAATATAGTTCTTGAGTTGTGCAATTTGCAATTCTGAATTGAAATATTTCAGATATTTGTGTGACAAAACCATACTTCAGCATATGGACATTTATTCAATCACAGTGTATCTACTAAAAAGACAAAAAAATGCTACAGTTACAATATTATACCAGTGACAACACAGATATAGATACATCTTGCCGATATAATGACTTCAAGAAGATTGTTGGGGAGCTGTAACTGCCTCAGTTTATAAGAAGTTTTTTTTTTTCTTATATAGCCTCAGATCACTCCTGAGAGAGCAAACTTAATATCAAAGGTTTACTATTAATGAATATTCAATATTATATTAAGACTAAGTATCAACAGCAATATTATCCTATTTGTTCTCAATTTTTTGATATAGGATAATAGGAAAAAGATCCTTCCCAAGTGCCCTAGATTTTGTGGTGCATGTATTTTTTCTCCTGGACAGGACACTCATCCACCCCAAGATTACTCAGATGTGTCTGTTGATTGAATTGGAGCAACATGAAATGAAATGTTTTTCTCAAGATCCCAATGCATCACCCAGTCCAGGAATTGAAACTACAATCTTATTATCATGATTCCAACACCCTAACCACTAAACCATACTCCTCCACAATTTTTTTAATATAACAAGATATGAGCTATTCAGTTAATAATCAGTTTCATAAAGCACAAAAGTGCCTGCTAAAATATTCTGGAATACTAAAAGCGGAGAAAAGTGACTGCTCTCTCTCTATATATACACACACACATAATGAAATGGTTGATAAAGATGTATTATGGCATAAATATATATTTTTAGAAACTTTTCCATCTATACCAGGTTGGGTCAAAAATGTTTTGCAGGTTTTTTACAGGTGATTTTTAACAACTTTTATCTCCATGTTATATCCTTGATTTTATACAAAATGTCCAATCGTTGGTGAACTGTTTATTTTTTATTTTCATATATAACATATAAACATTAATTTTGTATTCTTTATTTTATAGCTTTGATAATAAGTGGTGAAAGAATTAAAAAACAGAGCCATTTTAAACTACCTGTGGAAAAAGGGTTGAATGCAGGAGCAGCAGCAACAGAAATTAATGATGTAGAAAGCCCAGGAATGGTTAACAAATAGATGGTACAAAACTGGTTCAGACATTTCTAGGAAGGTGACACCAGCCTCAAAGACAAACTAAGGTCAAGGAAATATGTTGTGGAAGAAGACACCATACTTGAAAAGGTTGAGCAGCTAAAAACAAGCAGTCATCTATAATATATAAACATTTATGTATAACAACAAATAATATGTACAAAGAAAATCATGTCTTTATTTTAGATCACACCTTAAAAATCCAATAACTGTTTCAATTACATTAACATACACACACACACACACACACACACACACACACACACACATATATATACATATTCTTTTATTCTTTTATTTGTTTCAGTCATTTGACTGCGACCATACTGGAGCACCGCCTTTAGTTGAACAAATCGACCCAGTACTTATTCTTTGTAAGCCTAGTACTTTGGTCTCTTTGGCCAAGCTGCTAGGTTACAGGGATGTAAACACACCAACATTGGAGCAGAGGTGGGGGGCAAAACACAGACACACAAACATATACACATATACATATATATATATGCGATGGGCTTCTTTCAGTTTCCGTCAACCAAATCCACTCACAAGGCTTTGTTCGGCCTGAGGGTATAGAAGATACTTGCCCAAGGTGCCATGCAGTGGGACTGAACCCGGAACCATGTGGTTGGTAAGCAAGCAACTTATCACACAGCCACTGCTGTGCCTATCTGTCAGATACCGGCCATGATGAAATACCACAAGGTATAGAAAATACGTATTCGCCTTTATATATTTAATCCTTTATATTGAACACTCAATATTTCATATATTCAATATATTATATTATATTTATCTTATGATATTTACTTTACTTTACATTATACTCATTTATTGTGCTTTTAATTATTAATTTTTCTATATGTGATAGTGGATTTTCATCGATGAGTTCTTGAAAATTGGTTATTTTCCCTAAAACTATACATATATACATATAGATATATAGATATATATATATATATACGCATACACACACACACACACACATACATATACATACATGAGCCGCATGGCTACGTCATAAGAAGATAGCATCCAAACCACCTTCAGGCAGATGGCCTGCTTGATCTGTAGAAAAGGTGTTTGTAGAAACTCCATAAGATGCACCCAGTGTAAGCTTTGGATACATAAAAGGTTAAGCAATATCAGAGGAAGGTTAACAGGGAAAATATGTTTTGTATGTGGAAGATGCACAGGTACAATAAACACCAAAAGTGTACAGAAAATAGACTCCATCAATTACTACTAGCTGGGTAAGCTAGAGGTAGTCAATAGCTTCCATTATCTAGGTGACCAAATTAGTAGCAGCTTTGAAAATAAGATTAAGCTGGGCAAAGTTCAGAGAGACCATACCTCTGCTGGCAACGTGAGGAAACAGCTATGTTACATGGCAGTGAAACATGGGCTGTAACAGCCGAGGACATGCGTAGGCTTGAAAGAAATGAAGCCAGTATGCTTTGCTGAATGTGCAATGTCAGTGTGCATGTTCGACAGAGTTTAAGCATCTTAAGAGAAAAGTAATGCATAAGAGGCATCAGATGTGGTGTGCATGAGAGACGACTGCACTGGTATGGTCCTGTGACACTATGGATGAGGACAGCTGTGTGAAGAAGTGCTGAACTCTAACTGTGGAGGGAACCTGTGGTAAAGGTAGACTCAAGAAGACATGAGATGAAGTGGTGAAGCATGATCTTCAAACTTTGGGCCTCACAGAGGCAATGACTAGTGACTGAGACCTTTGGCAATATGCTGTACTTAAGAAGACCCATCAAGCCAAGTGAAATCATAGTTTTGGCTGATGCTGGTATCGCAACTGGCACCTGTGCCAGTGGAAAGTAAAAGCACCCCCTACACTCTCGTAATGGTTGGTGTTAGGAAGAGCATCCAGCTGTAGAAACTATGCCAAATCAGACTGGAGTCTGGTGCAGCCTTCCAGCTTGCCAGCCCTAATCAAACCAGCATGGACAATGGACGTTAAATGATGATGATCATGATGATGATGACGATGATATATATATATATATATATGTATATATATGTATGTATATATATATATATATATATATATATATATATATATATATATATATATATATATATATATATATATATATATATGTATGTATATATATATATGTATATATATGTATATATATATATATATATATATATATATATATATATATATATATAAATATACATACACACACATATATATATATATATATATATATATATATACACACACACACATATATATATATATACACACACACATATATATATATATATATATATATATATATATATAGAGAGAGAGAGAGAGAGAGAGAGAGAGAGAATTCACAAAGAAAACAAAAGACGAAGACAGGTGTTGTAGACAACAAACAGATGTATAATTGTTTAACACTCGGGAAGTGAAAAGTCTTTAACGTTTCGAGCCTACACACTTCCACAGAAAGGAACACAGAAAGAAACAAGGAGAGAAAATAAAGAATGTGTAGTGGCTAGCAATCTATCATGGCGAATGCTGGACAGAAGGGTTTCACAGGAGAGCTAGGAAGACGGGAAGATAATCCGGATGGCCCCTGTGCAAGGACAATCTGAATGCAGACAGGTGTTGCAAAGAGTGACCGGTAGAGCGGAAATGGCATGAGACCGAGGTGCCATTGCGAAATCGGATGTCTTGGAGGTATTCCGTGAACCGGTCAGCCAAGCGGCGTCCCATTTGCCCGATATATAGAAAAAGGCAGAGAGAGCAGGAGATGCAGTAGATGACATTGGTAGAAGTGCAAGTGAAGGAGTCGGTGATATGATAGGGTCAATGATGGGTGCCAGTGATGGATGCTGGTGAGGAGGGTGGCGTTGGAGAGGTAAGGGCAAGTGCAGCAGCATGGGCGGGAGTAGGGGAATGAGCCAGGTTGGGAGGTTGAGTTAGGGCAGAAGCTGTGGACCAAGAGGTCTCGTATGTTGTAGGCTTGTTTGAAGGAGGGGAGGGGCTGGTTAGGGAAGATAGATAGATAGATAGATAGATAGATAGATAGATAGATAGATAGATAGATAGATAGATAGACAGACAGATAGATAGGTAGGTAGGTAGGTAGGTAGGTAGGTAGGTAGGTAGGTAGGTAGGTAGGTCAGTAGGTAGGTAGGCAGGTAGATAATAGATAGATAGATAAAGGTATTACTGAGTAAAGAAAGGATGAGGTGAGCTGCAGAAATTGTCTGAGAGAGAGTAAATATTGTAATTTAGCAAAAGTTATTAAACCTCAACATGCTGTTCTTACAAAGTTTGCAAATATTATGTTTATGTCACTTTATTGCATAAGGAGAATTCTCAAAGTCCTTGAATGTGAATGAAGTATTGCAAGAAATAAACTAATATAGACGTAGGAGTGGCTGTGTGGTAAGTAGTTTGCTTACCAATGACACGGTTCCGGGTTCAGTCCCACTGTGTGGCACCTTAGGCAAGTGTTTTCTACTATAGCCTCAGGCCAGCCAAAGCCTTGTGAGTGGTAGACAGAAACTGAAAGAAGCCTGTCGTATATATGTATATATATATACATATATAAATAGTAAATGAGTATATGCATATATACGTACAGGTATGTGCATACCGACATCCACCTGTATGTGTAGGTGCATATCTGCGTACAGGACATTGCAAACAAAACGTAGACGAGAAAACACACAAGCCACATAGAGAACATTCTTCTTCATCAGCTACCCCCGTTTTAACACCGGCATTTCGAAGAGTTGGGCAATATATATGTGTGTGTGTGTGTGTGTGTGTACATGTTTGTGTGTCTGTGTTTGTCCCAGAACATCGCTTGACGACCGATGCTGGTGTGTTTATGTCCCCATAAATTAGCAGTTCGGCAAAAGAGACCGATAGTATAAGTACTAGGCTTACAAAGAATAAGTCCTCGACTAAAGGTGGTGCTCCAGCATGGCCACAGTCAAATGACTGAAACAAGTAAAAGAGTAAAAGAGTAATGATTTCAAAACTAAAACCAAAAGGCTCAATTGAACTAAAGATTTCTATCACAAGGAAGATAAGTTTTGATCACCAGTAATTTAGTCAGACAAGAGCAAATTTTGCCAATTTTCTAATTTAAAGCAAAGTAAATCATGAGAGCAGGATTCTTTTCAAGGAGTAGCTAAAATTTGAGTTATGAGATGGTGGGGGCAATTTGGTTGATGAGCAGTTCAGAAAATAAGTCTGGTGAATATCATTTAAATGGCCTCCAGATCTCGTCAAACACTCATAAAGGGTCTATCATATTGATAATAAAAACAATCTTTTTCTTGACAATGGGGCATTATGCCATATAAGCAATGCCTGTAAGCTTGGAATAGAACTCAGAAACTCAAATCTCTGAAATGGATCACACAAATCCCCAATCATGATACAGTAGAATACATTGTGGAATGTCTTGATAGAAAGTTGCAAGCAAATTCACTGAAAATTACATAAATTTCAAAGCTAAAAAAAACATTATCCAAAGAGTGAATAAACATCGATAAACATGGATCAGTTTGTCATTGATAAATCAATCAAATCAGTGCCTAAAAAGGTGAAGCCATGATATTTACTAAAGTAGAGTCTACAAAATATGGAGACCAACTTTCATTTACATTTGATTAAATTTTCATTAAATTATAAGTTAAACCAGTGTTGCATCATATTTCTCTGGCAATAAATTTACTGGAGGCCACTGCAATTTTATGTTTATTTATACATCCATTTTTCCATGCCAGCATAGGTTAAATGAATGCATATTGATGGAATATTGTTTCACTGCAAGAGGCCCTTCTTGACCACCTTTATCCTTACCTTTTTAAAAGCACTGATCTACTGGACAGCAAAATGACAAAGGAAACTTCTTCAGTTATAAATTATTAGCATTCTCACTGATATACACATGCTTACACACATAGAGACACACACACAAACAGCCACACCCATAGGCCTTGAACAGTTTCTCTCACTAAATTCACTTACAAGGCATTGGTAACCCAGGGTAATAGTAAAAGATAGTTGCCTAAAGTAGGACTGGACCCAAAAAGTATGTGTTTGCAACATGAATTTCTAAATCACCATACAAGCACCCACATACATACATAGTTATTGTGCATATACACATTACCTATGTTATCTCTCCAATCTTAATAAGTATAACTATGTCTAAATATGCATGTATACATATATTTCTACACAAACATGTATACACATGCATACACATATACATGAGAAATATTTGATATAAAAAATATCAGTATATATCTATCACAGATAATATCTTAAAGAGTATATTTGAAGATCTACTACCCAGTTCTTTCTGCCCATATTTCTGATAGGTTTATCAAAGAAGCTAAGCAAAATATTGAGTAGTTGCTTTACATCCTATGAATATCAAAAGAAACTTATAATGAATGCTCTGATGAGCTCTCAGCTATCCCATTAACTCAACTTTCTCCTATATGTGCATTCCATTCAAATTGCAGTTTATCTATTCATTTTATTGCAGTGTGCATTAATGCTTAATCCGTTTTACATAATTCTTATCAAAGGTGATAACAATAAAAGGTAATGTGATACATACACGCACACATATATATCAACATTACATGTGTATGTTAATGTGTTTATATATATATATATATATATATATATATATGTATAGATACATACATATATATATGCATATACATTTATGGATATGTGTATATATATGTGTGTGTGTGTGTGTGTATGTGTGTGTGTGTGTGTATGTCTGTATATATATGTATGTACGTATGTATGTATGTATGTATGTTTGTATATGTTTGTTTTTATGGACAGTTATATATAAAAACAGTCAAATATTCGACTGAAGGATCACTTGAAAATTTTTAGTAGAGTAACATATTTATTTTACTTTTATTAGGTAAAAGTTTGTCAGTCACTATGAAGCTCCAGTTATGTAGCCTTCATCAGATATATATATATGCATACTATAGTTGGTTTTCTAAGATAAATTGAAAGCAGTTAAATGGCAGCTTTTAAGCTTTTAACTTTTGAAGTATGGAAGATTGTTTTGATATGTTTCATAGTTCATTGACAAATCAACCACAAACTAGAACTCAACTATAATGGGTAGATTAAATTGCATGCTGTTAATTTGTTGGTGGCAGTGATTTAAATACCTACATAATTCACTTCTTGGACAGTGGAATATATTAGTATTTGTCTTATGATGAAACAAATCAGAAACAACCAACTTAATTTTTGTGTTATTTCTTTACTACCCACAAGGGGCTACACACAGAAGGGACAAACAAGGACAGACAAACGGATTAAGTCGATTATACCGACCCCAGTGCGTAACTGGTACTTATTTAATCGACCCCGAAAGGATGAACGGCAGAGTCGACCTCGGCGGAATTTGAACTCAGAACGTAGAGGTAGACGAAATACCGCTAAGCATTTTGCCCGGCGTGCTAACGTTTCTGCCAGCTCGCCGCCTTCAACCAACTTAATTTTTGTGTAAGAAGAGAATAACAATAAGTATTTGCATCTGTTTAAAGTTCTACAACAAAAAGTGTTAAACTATAGTTTGACTACATTAAAGTTAATCATAGGTTTTCTTATACAAGTTGTGATGTGTATAAATGTGTGTGTGTGTGTGTGTGTGTGTGTGTGTGTGTGTGTGTGCATGCATGTGTGTGTGTGTGTGTATGTGTGTGTGTGCATGTGTGTCTACTACAGATAAGAATACATTACCAATAATTGTGATCCTGAGCTATTGAATATCAAATGATAAAAATTTATTCCATTTCACTTTCTTGTGCTGCTGGTTATAGCTTGAACTGAACACTGTTATATGCATTCTATTTTATAGAAAATGATATGTTTCCTATAACAATGGATTCAAAATCATATTTGGTTTTGTAGTTTTTAGAAAATATGTTTTGAAAAGTTAAAGTTTAGAAAATATACAGTAATGATATTTTATACAGATATAGGAAAAATATTGCTTTTTAAAAATGATCATCATCATTATCATCATCATCAATTTACCATTCACTTTTTCATGCTCACATGGGCCAAACACAATTTGTTGAAGCAGATTTCCTATAGTTGGACACCCTTCCATCACCAACTCCCACCTCTTTTCATGCAAGGTAATATTTCCCCATAGCAATTCATATTTGCACAGAAGAGTGGAAACAAAGGACAAACTTTTGTACAGAACAGACACTCATTTGCAAATGCCTGATGCTGATAGGAGACAATACCTAGACACACACACATTTATGCACACAGACTTATATATATATATATATATACACACACACACACACACACACACATATACATACATACATACACACATACATACATACACACGTACATACATACACACATACATACATACACACGTACATACATACATACATACATACATACATACATGCATACAATAGGCTTCTTTCTGTTTCAGTCAACCAAATCCACTCACAAGGTTTTAATCAACCCAGTGCTGTATGTGATACAAGACACTTGCCCAAGGTGCCCTACAATGGGATTAAACATAAAACCATGTTGTTGAGAAGCAAACTTCTTAACCATTGAGTCAACTAACACCTACATTAATAAATAATCCTCATGCATAGATGTAAGTCATTAATACAACAGGGAGAAATTCAGAGTGTTCAGGCTAAATTTGATAAATTTTATGCCTCCTTTTATTCAAGTGCAGCCTGATACAGTGGTGAACAGTCAAAGGTGTTGGAGGGCAAAATGATTAAAACTGTTGAGAAAAAGTTAGCTAACATGGAGGACTGGAAGCCATCAGAATATTGGAAAAGAATTACCTGTATCATGATGATTCACACCAGGTATCAAGATAGTAGCACAATGATTGCTGCTCAATGTTCTATGAACACTGTAACGGCAGTAAGGCATGACATGGACAGCTGCAACAGAGACTATAAAGCCATGGTCAGCCTTAGGCTTAATTCAGACTGCTAAAGGTAGCCACTGAAGATTGTGATCAATACCTGACTGGAGAGGATTGCTGCTGAAATGCTATACATGTGGCAGGAGGATTCAGCTCCTCGTCATATCTCTGGAAAATGTCAGAAGTGCTCGTCAGAGAAATTCTACAACTTCACCAGTGCCAATTACTGGCCTTCTCATCCCCCCAATTGTAATCTTATTTACTATTATATGTGGTCCATGGTTGCAAAATACACCAACCACTCTTTCTGCACCACCAATGACAAACTGATGGCCAAGATCAAGATGGTATTCAAAGATCTTCCAAGGGCACAATGAAGAAAGCATGTGCCAGGTTCTGGAGCCATCTTGAGGCCATAGTGGAAGCTGAGGATGGCTACTTTGAGTAAATTGTTATCTTCCAGCCATAATTTAGTTAATATTTTTGTTTTTAAAATGCATTTATTTTTAGATGGGATATTCTGTCTTCTTTTTCTTTTATGCAAACTGTAAAATTTAATCCAAACACACATTATGTTTTTCTCTGTTGTATTACAATATTTCGTGATACAATATGGCAGGTGTTCTTCTCTAAAGCTACAGATAATGTACCATATTTATTCTAATTTGAAATTTTGTAGCTTATAAAGGTAGTTTGAAGGCAACAAATCTAACAGGGGCTATCTATTATAAAAATCAAACTTCAAATAGCAACCCAACAACATCTGTTCTACAAACCAGCAAAAGAGTTACTCTGCAGTTGTTTGAACTGTTAGAAATATTAACCAACTTTCTCTCTAATCATATCCTGCTGTCTTGGGAAAAAAACATCACACTGGATAATGAAGTCTTACTTACACCATATAAAAGACAAAAACAGAAAGACATGTAATGGTCATACTAGTTATGCTTTTGATCATAATTCTACTGAGTCAGATTTAAATCTACAAGTACTGCATGGCTATGCTTAATTCAAAGTAGTTTCATTAAATCTCAGCTCATAATTACTCATACTACAAACCAACAAAGGAATCTGATTAAGTAGCAACCAAATCTCCTTTAAATCACATCTTGCATCTTAAACATGTAAAGAAAACAATAAACAATGAAGTCTTACATAACCCTAAAAAGCTGGGATGATCACAACTGGAATGTCTTTGATCATATACCTGTTGATAAAGTTTGGTTTGGTAACAAAAATCAACAATGATCTGCTATATTTTATCAATTTATATGATTATTTGTCATTCAATTACAGGAATAGTTGTGAAATTACACTACTGGACTTACTAGCTGGAAGGTAACAAATGCAAATCTTTCTAGTAGCACTCAGCTCATTTAATCTTTGAGCTTGAAAGATGTGGTTGTGTAATACAATTTACCTTTGTTTTTTAATAAGTAACATTTGCATTTGAGAATCATAAATGATTATCAGATAATCTGAACTACCATTGCACTCCACTGGAATATATATACACACACATACATGCATAAGTACACACACCCATGCACACATCTGTCTGTCTATCTATCTAGCTAGCTAGCTATCTGTTCCCATTCGTTGGACAGTTGTGATTAAGATTTGGAACTTTAATAATAAAGTATGTGTGTGTGTTTGTATAGATATACATACACGTGCATATCTGCTTGTGCATACTTATATGATCTCCCCTTTTCTCTCTTTCCATTTCTCCCTCTCTCTAGGTATATACAGTAAAGATGTCACGAAATTGGAGAATCAAAGAGCTGCAATTATTTCTGTATACCTGGAAAATTGCTAATGAAGATTCCCCAAGCAACATCACCGTGGAAATACTAAAGATTAATAGGTTTCTCATAATGAAATAGTTAGTTGTTAATATCAGCGATGGAAATAGTTGCTCCTGCATAGCCTTCATTGTGTTAGCTAATACAAACTAGTTAACTAAAGTGTACTATGGTAGAATTATAGGAGAATAAATGTACATGATATCATCTTTTTGCATTCTGACTTGAAAAATGTTTTCAGGGTTTAGTTCAAGGAGCACAGTTCCTCTTGCTCCCTATGAAAGATAAGGTGACAAAAAATAACATCTGTCTTAAACCTCCAACCCTATTTGGCTAGAGTTTCAGTTTCCCTAGTGTTTAAGTGACTAGAATAAATTTTTCTTCTTGTCAGGAGACCTCTTTGTACCAGACTAGTGTTAACTCCTACCTGGCTTTACAGGTCTCATTTTGCAGCTGTGAGGGCAGAAGCAACAATAAATAAACTGCTTTGCTCAAGGACATAACATTTTGCTCAATCTGAAAACCGAACTTCTGACTTTTTGATCAGGAGCATAACAACCATATCACTTTGCCATATATCTTCAAGGCTTACTTTGCTTTTAATCATTTCACATCTGATAGAATAGATAAAATATTAGTAACAACATTGGCTTCTTCTCACTGTTATACTCTTCTTTTATATTAAATGGGTTTTGTACATTGTCAAAATCAGTAATATGGGCATTGATTGATTTAATTACAATACATAAATTATGTAATCTGGAGACAATTCTGTTTATCACAGAGAGAGCAAAGATCTGGAGTGTATGGTGCTGACTGAGATATAGATCTGACATGTACAGTGTTGATTATCATTGAGATTAAGGAAATAGATATTTACATAGAACTGTTGGTACAAGTCTGAAATACATATACATGTATTTTATATAAAAGTAGAGTTGTTGTAACTGTGGAGCTGGCAGCATGAAATAACTATAATTATTTTTACTCCTATCCTAAGACTATGGGTTTTCATTTTTCAACTCCAAATAAAATCTATTTCATAGTTAATGTCCTTCTTTAATTCCAATTTACAAGTTAAACATTCAAACAATTACGAGGTTAACTGACTATAATTATGATAAATTAATTTATGGAAGGCTTCTCATAAATAAAATTTTTCTTGTTATTTCTTTATGCAGATTACATCATTATGATCAACAGTACAGACCGTGTTTCAATGCATGCTTTTTTTCCCTGCGGGAGTGGGTTGCATGTGTTTGCAGTTTAGTATTTCACCTTACACTAAATGCTATGTCATCTAATTCATGAGACCCAAATGAATGTAAGAAAACTTTGCAGAATTTCTCAACTTTGTCACCTTTATAAGATTTATTACTCTATGTTAAGAGGTCAAATATGGTTGCCTGTATATCATCTAAAATTGCTTGTCTTCTGCCATAGTAATTTGTCAGATTGAAATAAACAGAAAATACAATATCTATTTCCATAACTATCAAATGTTTGTACAAGCAAGATGTAATAGATCTATAGTTTGAAATAATAAAATTTTAGATCTAATTTGTGATTTTAATATTTTCCAAAAGCTGCATTTTGTACAACAATGTAAAGAACCATTGTTATAATTGCAATAAGGGTTATCTTGCAAGAGAGACTAAATTCTACTTAACTGCAAGTATAATATAAAGATTTCTACAGTATAAACATAATCTGTCTTATTTCTATAATATATTTATATTGTACTTCACAAATTAAGTTCAGAAAGTTTGGTTCCTACAACCCACACTCACCCATATGTGAGTGTCTGAATATTGGACAGTGAGAATGAATGCTCAACACTGCATTGGTGGATAAATATTTTCTATTTGTGGGTTAACAAGGCTACAATTAGTTTCATATTCAGATAGTTTTATCGCTTAAAAAGTTTCAAACCTATTGCATGGAACATTGGTGTTCTTCTTGATCTTGGATGAAGAGATGATAAAATCATGATTAAATCACTTATATATATATATATATAGGTAAAGTAAAAGTTAGAGGCAATACTTGACAATTGTAAACACCTGTGTATGCCAGCTCGTGGTTGAGGTGAATGAATGAATTGTAAATGCAAAAAATAAAAACAAAAACACAAAGGATTCTGCGGTACACGTGTTTCAAGCTTTATATCAGTGTATAATTGACAATATAAAGCTATATTGTCAATTATACACTGATATAAAGTTTGAAACACGTGTACCGCATAATCCTTTGTGTTTTTGTTTTTATTTTTTGCATTTACAATTCATATATATATATATATATATATCTACACACACATATGTGCACAAGTATACACACCCATGCACACATCTATCTATCTTTTTATATATATATATATATATATATGCTAGAGTAAGCATATAAATGTGAAACAAGGTGGAAAAAATAGTACTCGAATACCAGAGGTAGAGGAATATGCTTTATTATGAAAGCTTCAAAAACATCACAAAAATATCACAAAAAACTGCTGCTCAGAGTTTCACGTTCCCATTCGTCAGACAGCTGTGATTAAGATTTGAAGCTTTAATAATAGGGTATATATGGAGTAAGTGGACCAAGAATACACATGGAAACGAAAAATGTCACTGAAGAGGTCACAGATGTGTGAGGAAAGATTTCTGGACAATGGATAGGCATTAAAATAACAGTAATAAACGAGTGAAAAATATATATATATATATATATATATATATAGTGAGTGTGATTATTTAACAAAAAACAATAATAATAATAAATAATATGAGCTGAAATACAACAATATCTGTTTCAACACACGATTCCACAGGAACCTTGCAAAACGAATTGGTAAACGTGCATCTATATATATATATATATATATGTATGTATAGATATACATACACATGCATATCTGCACATATATACTTATAAAATCTCCCCTTCTTTCTAGGTATATACAGTAAAGATGTCATGAAATTGGAGAACCAAGAAGCTGCAATTATTTCTACAAACTTGGAAAATTGCCAACAAAGATCCCGCAAACAACATCATCATGGAAGCACTAAAGAGTAATGGTTTCACCAGAACCATGGCGCAGATAGAGCAGAGGGATACAAATTTTTTTCATTCCTATGCTCTCATTAGATCGCACATTGACATTCTGGATGGCATTCTGGGAACTGTTTGCAGCAGGGATGACAAAGATAAGAAAAGTCTTCTGGGCCCAAGAAAGTTTCTAAAGAACAAAGCCAGAGCCATGAATGAGAGTCCTGCAAGTGAAGGAAACACTGACACTGGCCCTGTCCCCACAGTGGTAGACAGCCAAAGAGTTGAGAGTGTTGAAAAAGGAAGAAAACAAAATTTTATAAATGACAAAACAAAACCCAGGAAGAGCGAGAGTAAAAGAAAAGGAAAAAACTTCAGAGCAAAACAGAAGACTTCCAACAAAAGAAATAGTAGGTACAATAGCCTCAGGCAGAAGCAGAAACTGGAGTGGCTGTATGGTAAGAAGCTTGCTTCCCAATCACATGGTTCCGGGTTCAGTCCCACTGCATGGCACTTTGAGCAAGTGTCTTCTACTATATAGCCTTGGGCTGACCAAAGCCTGGTAAGTGGAGAAGTACTGATGAACAACAATTGACTTACATAAATAATAACTGACGTAAATCAATTGTTGTTCATCAGTACTTCTCTATTTTCTGTTTCCTTAAAATATATACATACACACATATATATATATATATATCATATGTATATATCAATTTACTTGGAAATGGATGTGTAGCATTCACTGAAATAATAATATAAATAATAGACAGCTGACAACTGATGAAGGGTCGTTCTTTATGTTACTTGTTCTGTTTTCCATTTGTTTTTCTCGTTCTTTGCGTATTCAACTAATTTGTTTTTGTATTTCATGTTGTTTACTGTTGGTGACGTCCTGTACCCATAGATGCATGTGTATGCATATATATATATATATGCATATGTATATATCTTATATATATATATATATATATATATATATATATATATATATATATATATATATATATACATGTATATATATATATATATATATGTATATATATATATATATATATATATATATATATATATATATATATATATATATATATATATATATAAAAGATAATAAGAGTGAAAAAACTACAGAAGGCTTGTGTTACATGGTTAAAGTATATATTTAAATTATGTCAGAAAAATGTAAGAAAAATGTTATAAAACTGTTATAAAATCTTTTTGGTATATAAACATTGTATTTTGAGAAATAACCGGTTTCGTGTTGTCTTTTCAAATTTCTCTACTTCATTGTGTCGTGTTCGTTCCAGTCTGAGAAAGAAGAGTTCTAGATAGGGGGAGGTAATTAGGAATTTCTTCCGGTATAGGGGAGATAATCGAAATCTAGGAGATGGTAGAATTTGATTAATTTACCATGGTTTTGTTCTATATTTTTCCCCCTTTTTTTTCCCAGTGGGGTGATGAATTTCCTACAGGGTTATCGCTCAGACGTAGATGCACTCTGCACCGCCAGCAGATTGCACACCCAGAATACCGAATGATACCTTTTAGTGATCATATTGAAAAATGCGCAAAACAAATGCTACCACAATTTATAATCTTTCCTTTCTATCAATGTGCCATTAAAACACCAACACAGATTAGATTAAATAAGGAAACCTTTTTCATTCAAAAATACAAACCCAAACTTAACCATTGCTAACACATTTAAATAAGGAAATTCATCACCCCACTGGGAAAAAAAAGGGGGAAAAATATAGAACAAAACCATGGTAAATTAATCAAATTCTACCACCTCCTAGATTTCGATTATCTCCCCTATACCGGAAGAAATCCCTAATTACCTCCCCCTATCTAGAACTCTTCTTTCTCAGACTGGAACGAACACGACACAATGAAGTAGAGAAATTTGAAAAGACAACACGCAACCGGTTATTTCTCAAAATACAATGTTTATATACCAAAAAGATTTTATAACAGTTTTATAACAGTTTTCTTACATTTTTCTGACATAATTTAAATATATACTTTAACCATGTAACACAAGCCTTCTGTAGTTTTTTCACTCTTATTATCTTTTATACATCCAACCACGTGCTTTCACATACCAACTTTCTCACCTATATATATATATATATATATATATATATATATATATATATACATATGTATGTATTTATGTGTGTGTCTGTTTGTCCCCCACCATCACCTGACAACCAATTTTGGAGTGTTTACATCCCCGTAGGTTAGCAGTTTGGCAAAAGAAACCGATAGAATAAGTACTAGGCTTACAAAGAATAAATCTTGAGGTTGATTAGTTCAACCAGAGGTAGTATTCCAGCATGGCTGAAGTCAAATGACTGAAACTAATAAAAGAGTAAAAGAGCATATGCAGATTTTACCGGCAAGGAAACTGCTGTCATGGTGACGAGAGTGCAAACTGCCATTTTGCCTATCAGAAACCCTGCCAAAACTGCATGAGTCTAAAAACAAAACTCCTTTCCAGGAAAAGGACAAAAAGAAAGGCACCAAAGAAAAAATTACACACTATCTACTCCTTAAAGGTAATATGCAGACATAATATGCATGCCATTCCAAACAGCCAGTCTGACCCAGAAGTGAAAATAGCAGCAGCTGAAGAAAAATCTTGCTTTTTTTTTTTGCATGATAGAAAAAAACTGTGCAGCAGCTAACAGCCTACATCGAGCACAGACTTGGAACCACCCCCACAACTATACAAGGCCCCCACAGTCGACAGATAAGCATAGCCATTACTAACACCAACACAAGCCTTACATTAATGTTTCTTTTAAACATTGGAGGTCTGGCGCACCTCAGCTACAAAATAAAAATCACTTTCCCAAGAGACCTTGCTGAATGCAATCATGCTCTATGTATAGCATTTGTAGAAACAGATCTTAGAATTGATATAGGGGGTGCAGAATTATACATACCCAAATATGTTGTAACACAAACAAGCAGAAGAGAAAGGAGTCATAATGGAGTTGCAGTATACATTCAAGGGGACCTCATACTCCAGGTCCTGCTCTCATATTCAAATTCAGTGTGTGACACCCGAACTGTACACATAAGACAACTTAATATTGTTCTATGTACTATCTATCACCCACTACATGCTTCAAATCACACAGATACACTTGAAGACTACCTTGCAAAGATAGGGAAATTTCTCACCAAACCACATCAGTGCATTCCTTTTGGGTCACTTCAACTTCACCAATGTGAGATGGCTGAAGGGACTAATGCTCTCAGGAATGACACACCACCAACAAACACAGGTGGGGTCCCTGCTCAACCCTACCATACTTCATTCATGGAGCAAATTGTGCTCCAACCAACAAACTAAATAATATACTGAATTTCTGCTTCACAAACATCATCCATAATGTAAAAGTGACACTGACACTAATCTTGGATCACAGCATAGTAGAGCTGTCTATGTATGGACCAAAAGCTCTTCCAGATATACAGCCTATATGAAGCACTCGAAATCTCTTTAGTCTGAACTTTCATTAAGCTAACTGGAAATTGATTGAGAAAGAGATCTTCAAACAAGATAGGCCTAAATGTCTCTCCACACCAGACATTGACATGAAACTCAAACATTTCATGCCTATAATGCAAGCCGTATGTGACAACTTTGTCCCAGAGCACAGGGCCAACATACACAAGAACATTTTAAAACCCATGTGAGGATGTATATCCATATATGTGCTTATGCATGTGAGGTTGGACATGGTCAACACAATTCTGGACTCTAAGGTTTTGGGGGTAGGAAGGCTGATGGTGGAAGACCTAATGTTTATAATCATGGTGAAATTCATAGGTAACTGGCTTCATACTTCCTTTCATATGTACATAAAGGAGAAACCTCACTCTTGAAGTTTAGGTAGGTGTTCTGGTGAAGTGAGTTCTTTAGTAAAGTTGTTTTCTCAGGTAAGCATAGCCTGCACCGGATACATTTTTAAGTAAGGCTTGCACTTTTCCAGCACTCTCCATTTAATGTTGTAACCTATGGCTCTTTTTTTCAATGACCACATATGTTTAGCTAGGCATGTGACATATGTGCCTTCTGAATATTAAAGGAAGATTTATGATTGTTAAAACTGGTCCTGAAAAAAACCTTCTGTCATTCCTATATTATCATCAATAACTGTTTTTGTGTCTATTGTTTCAATGCTGGCATAAGTTGAACAAAACTTTTGCAAGAAAGTATTATATGGTTGGAAACCCTTTCCGGTGACAAACCTTACTTGTTCGCAAGTTTGGTACTTTATTTAACTATTATTTGCACTTTGAGCCACCAAGTCATGGGACGTATTGTTTATACCAGACATAAATAAAGGTCACAGCTACCCAAGTGGTCAGGAGAAAAGTATGTATGCACACACAAGAACACACACACGTCTAATAACATTCCTCCTTACAATTTCCAACTAGCTACTTTCACCTGCAAGTTATTGTCTACCAGAGGCTTTGATTAAAGTTATATACCCAAGGGTCCATACAGTGGGATCAGACCCAAAACCATGTACCAGTGAAGCTGCTGTCTGCACACATAAAGACACACACAAACACACACACACACACACACACACACACACACACACACATTACAATACCACAAAGATACACACATACAACAATACAACAACTGCAGGTTTCCTAAAGCTATATTGCATATTGCTGTATATAATTTCTTTTCAATCTATTAGCTGACACAGTCAGCACTTTGCACTTACAGTTTACAGTTCATATACTCAAATCAGAGAGGTAGTCAAAGTAAAGGAAAGCCCAGATGCCAACAAGTTATATATATGGTGCTAGTTAATCAAAAATACTGGTCTTCAGTAGTTTACAAAAAGTAATATTAATTTAGCATATGAGATGGTAAGTTTTAAAATGTTTGGCATTTTTAGCAAAGAGTTAAAGCAAAAATACTAACACTTATGTATACGACTGCAACAGACATCTGCATATATGATTGTCTGTCTGGTGTATAAAAACATTATAGGAAAGTGAGCAACATTTGATTAGTAACCCAAGAAATTTTAATTATAATTTCTTTGTTCACCACATCAATTATGCTGGTATCTGCTTTACTATTAACAACTGCTAGATCAGTGTAAATCACTCATGAAATCTGCTCTGTTAAATCAGTAAGCTTGATGTGTTGAAGCACTGAAACTGAATTTATGTTGCTGTGTTTTTATTTCTGATTTTGAGTAGTTACTTCTTTTAGATGTCAGTTCAGATAGTAGTTTCTCAATTTGTTTTAACCATCAAGGCCAAGCCTGAGTTGGAATGATAGTGAGTGTAGTCATCCAAAAAGTCATAGGAAAACCTAGCAAAAACAAATGGAATGTGTCGTAATATGAATGAGTTACATACTTCCAAATTGCATGAATGTGGAGAAATGTTACTATATGTCTGTAGCTAAACACGTATGAGTAACTGTGAGTGCTTGTGTGTGTGCACATGTATGTATGCACACACACACACACACACACACACACACACACACACACACGCACACACACACATATATCGTACACACAGATGCATAAACAAACATATGTATACATATGTGCACAGATATATAACTTGACATTTGAGTTGGCTACTTTATCTACACATTAATTCTTAAAGACTGAGATGAAGTTGATATTAAAGGTATCAATATTGTTGCTATTATATATATATATATATATATATATATAGGAAAATTCATGTATTTGTAAAGAATAAATGGGATTAAAGGTAACTGGTAAATATTAAAGAGGGAAAAAAATGTCCCTAAAGGAAGATATAAAAGTGTGAAATACTTCAGATTTAGCTGGAAGTCAGCAGGTAAATATTAGGCAACATAAAATATTCAAACTTATTCTCTTTAAATTGCTCATATCAAACAGGAAACTTTCATTTCTCTCAGATAGAAATGAAAGGATGATAGAGAAAGAAAATAGATAAAATCAGTATGTGTGTGTGGGTGTGTGTGTGTGTGTGTATGCGTGTGCGTGTATGTGTGTGTGTGTGTGTGTGTGTGTGTGCATATACATATGCCTGACTGTGTGTGTGTGAGTATTTCCTCATATAACCATAGTTTTTTTATGGGTGTCTGTTTACAAGAAAGAAAGAGAAAGCAAGAGGCAGACCTCTGTATCAATTTTTTCTTGTGTAAAACAAATGTCCAACTTCTAGACAACATTAATCTTCTATGTAAATACTATTCTGTATTATATAATATATAGAACTGTTCTTATTCATTTTAAACACTTGATCAGATAGATAGAAATAACACATTTGGACTATGACATCGTTTTTCATTTTACACTTGACTTAAAAGTAAAAAAAACATTTTCAATAGCTAGACACTGTTATTGCCTCTGAGAACATAGTGATAACAAGATATTTTCTGAAAATTATTGCGATTGGTATCCCTAGAGGGCATTTGGATTTATTGTAGATATTTGTTGCGACAAGATATGAAAGAAAAATTCAGAAATATCTCTTGACAAGTGCTAGACAACTTTATACGTCAAGGTTTCTGAATATATTTTTACTGAAATCTTTTCCAAGTATCTGGTAATTTACTCTTACCAATTAGTATAAATTAAAGCAAAAAGAAAATATAATAATCGGAGACAATCACACAGATATGAGAAGAGCAAGTGAACTGTCATTTTATTCATACATATCTGAGATGTTCCCAGTACTTTTTCGAAGTATTATATTCTTATTTGATGAATTCTTCATAGATTTAATTCCTGTGTCCTACCAAACTAAATGGATAGTCCATAAATTAAATCTTGTTTATCGTTTAATTCAAAGGGATGCCTTTGTGACAAATAGATAATAGAATATTCATTTTGAGGAGGAAATGCAATAACTATATAACCCTTAAAACATCATAACCAGCTGGTCAGTGTTTGGGGGTGGGATTCATAGTAAATTTCTTGACAAATTGTTCATAGAAAATTGGTTAAAATAAAATGCTTAGAATGGAACAGAGTCTAGTTATTTGTATGGAATAGTTACATCATCTTAGTAAGTATTTAATATAGGATTGTCTTCAGAGTTGAGTTATTTTCTAAAACTGAAACAAAAAATCAGACTGTGGATTGTCTTTAGGTGCCATATTTCAACATTTATTATGGTAATTAGCTCATGTCTGGCTGTACTTCTTAAAGTACAGCAGCAGTTGTGGACATACTGTGTACACTAATACATACAAAGTGTTATAGCACTCTGCTTACATTGAAATTTGAGTTATAGTACTATACATATAACATACTTCGTGTTATGGTGCACACATCATATTATGCTACTGTACATATATCATAGTTCATGTTATGAACTGTACATTTGGTGTTCTTGTTTCATACATTTATCGTGTTTCAACTCATATTACATAATACATCACATTACAATTGCAGAGGTTTCTGAAATTTAACTGTGTGCTTTTTCTGAGAAAGAAGAATTTCCCTAGGTGTGTTACTTTATACTGAGTTTAAATACTTTTGCACAGCATCTGAGGTAATGGTTTCTGCTCTTATTTGGGGATCTGTTCATAAAATGCATTTATGAAATATGTCTAAAGTAAGCATGGATAATTTCTGTAGGTAGGAGATTGTGGAAGAGACAAAGTAAGTACTCTTTTCCAAAGAAAGAAAAACCTAAATGTTGTAATCTTTTTCCATTCTTACTTAGTCAATGTAGGAGGGCAGTTGATATTGAGCTTGAGATTCTATAGGCAATGCTTGTATGAAAACATTGTTAGAGACTGGGTTGCACAGAGAAGCAGCTTAAAGTAGGAAAGACTAAGTCAAGTCTTTAGTATAGAACTTGAAGATGAAACAAAGTAGAGATTATGGGAAGAAAAGAAGCATTGACAATGAATTCTCAAGTAGTAGTTACTAATTAAGAGATACACAAATTATTTTTGTACTGATAAAATCACTGCAGGATACAAAATGACAATAGGCTGCCAATGGTTGAGATGAGTCTATAAATCAAGGCTTACAAAGTAGCTGAAAGTATTTTCTATGCAGTAATTAAACTGCAAGAAATGTAGTGAAGTCTACAAGCATGTCTATTTGGATTGGAGATATTCAAGTAACAAATTTTGGTGATGTTAGCAAAGATTGTCTAGGGAAAGGACAAGGAAAAGCTGCAAAAGCTTGCAGGCTGTATTTTCTCAGTGGCTGTCTGACATGTTTTATGAATAGTGATGAATGTTTCCAAGTTGGTATTGACATCTGTAGACAGTGTTCTTCAGTAGTAAATCTGCAGCTGATCCAATTTGATGTCTGGAGTAAAAGGGCTTTGCTTCAAAGGGATATAGATGGACATGCCCAAGAAGGTAATATTTTTCTGGGCATATCCAACTATTAGCTGCTTCAGACAAGTTATAGGTGAACCCATTTACTGCCAAAAATATTCAGAATATAATTAGTAGAACATTCATCCATTGCTGTTATTGAATATTCATTGCTGTTATTGAATATAGGGAGTCATTTTGTACAATAAGTTATTGTAAGGTGGATTGCCTTGATTAAGCAGTAACACAGTTTGGTAGTGAAAGAGCACAGATGTACTTGTGCACACATTCTCTTAATACACGCTTCTAAGTATGTCTTTTAGAGTATGAGTAGGGATGAAAGGTTGTGATGCAATAAGAATTGTGAGCATTGAGGTCACTAAAGATTGTAGGTAAGCTTCAATGCTGGGTGAGAGATAGTAGAAAAACAGTTAGTTGAAGTTTGAAAAGTTCTAGAGATAGCAGATGAAATTGGAGCAATAGAAATGAGATACTTTCAGCTACAGCAAATAGAACAACAAACAAATTGTTGATGTGCAGGAAAATGTAGGTGACTTAATCAAAGACCAATGCATAACTGAACTAACAGAAAAACTCATTGAAATGTGTTACAATAGAGCAGACAGGCAACAAACTTCTGAACCAAAAGATGGATGTAGTTCCTAGATGAGCAATTTGCCCAAAGAAGATTCCCCTTGACAAATATTATTGAGGTTTTTGTTGATGTGAAGAGCAACAGTGATCTGTATTCCTGTAATTCACAAGAATGTGTGGCATAAAAAATCAGATCTTCAGTAGAACTGGTTCTACGAAAACCATATAGATGGTCATTGTATCTGGGAGAGAACCAAGGTGATAATGAAAGTCTAAAACAATTTTACAAGTTTGCCAGTGAGGTTGTTAGTTGATAGGCTTAGTGAGATTGCTTGTCCTGAATAAGAAAATCACTATTATTCATATTAGTTAGACTGAAAAGTTTAGTGAAAATAGGTGTCAATGTTTAGAAATAATAACTAGAAAGTTATCAATACTGGTTGGTTTTATGTGTTGCTGTGAAGACAAAAGTTTTCAATAATTGGTGCATATAGAATTGAACTGCTGATGGCCTGAGGATGGGAGTTTGAGAAGGATTTCTATATGTGTACTGAGGGAAATGTGACAAATATAAGTTTCAATGACATCCATATTGAGATATTTGTAGAAATGTTTATTTAGGCAATCTGTAAAACAATCCTTGAATCTCAGACAATTTAAGAAGTAAGACATGATAAAGTTGAGGAATTCTTTGAAAGCTATTAGTAGAATACATGCATGTGCTTCCTGTAGATTTCCAGTCAATTTCTGCTGCTATATTGGCATAGAACATATGACAGCAAGATTAAACATGTAAGTGGAAAGTAAAACAACTTCTAATGGTATACCATCAAATAATACTAGATAAAGGTTTTTAAAAATGTTAAAACAACCCATGACCCATCCAATAATTGAAGCATTAATTAATTACCTGTAAATAATTCATGAATGTTATTGTGGACTGAAAGGATTGGGAGAGTGTTGGATAAAAGGCATTGAGTGCAGTAGAGTGATTGAACTGGAATAAAACCAGAGAAAATTATTTGAGTGCAGTGGAGAGCTCATATTATATTGCTAAAATTGAAACATTTAATTTTTTCTCACTGTTCTAGTTATTTCATCTCATAACAGTGATTTATAGCTTCAGGTTGATAAAATTCCTTAAAGCTCTGTATAAATAGTAGTGAGCTGCTATACAAGGTCTTCCACTTACTGATATTATCATGAAGATTATAAGCTACTTCCTCAATAACAATGCATTCCAGATGTTAGGCAATTCCATAAATAATACATGATGGGGTCTATAAATATTATTTAATCATTATTTATGAAAATTGGTATTTATTATTTTTACTCTTCTTCTAACATTTCAATATCCATAAGAAAATGGGCAATCATATCATTCAAACTTTAATATTAAAATGATTGTTGTTATTTTTTTTATTTAATATACTTAACTCCTCACACATGCTAAAGACAAAAATTTAGTATTGATCTAAATTTTAAAAAAATGAAATCTAAAAACCATTATATTTATGATGTTAACTAATATCTGATGTTTAGAGAAAACATCCTGAATGTTCCCAAATGTTTACAGTTTTATATATGAAAATATAAACGACTAACATCTGAGGCATGTTTATATTTTTTTAGAAGTGAATGAAATTAATCTTTCTTCTAATATCTTACTTTGTGATGCAGACTGATGCAATGTCAAATGATTTTGATATTTCTACAGAATTTTGTCATAATTTTAGTTTGTTATCAACACAAAACTGTATATTTACCACTGATGCTATATCAGCCTAATGGATGTCCGTTACTTTGATTTTTGTTTTAATCCACAAATGAATTGACAGTTAATCAAAGTGAGTTATACACAACAGTTGTTTACTCATCAAAAGATAATCCTGAGAGGATTAAATTCTGTTTGTTAGTGTTTGTGCGTGTGTGTGTGTGTGTGTGTGTGTGTGTGTGTACGTGTGTGTGAGTGTGTGTGTATGTGTGTACGTGTGTGCGTGTGTGTGTGTGTGTATGTGCATGCACCTGTATGTCACTATGTGTTTTGTTAGAGTGTGCTTCCTGTAACTTAGTATATATGTCTGCATGTATGTTTGAACTTGAACGTGTTAAAAGGTATATTTTTACAATGTCACCATATTAGTAAAACAGTATTTGAGGTATGAATATTTGAATGCTGCCTACCTTGTGGGACTACTGTATGTAATTGTGCATGCACGCACGCACACACACACACACACACACACACACACACACAAAAGGAGTTTATATTCTTAAGTGTCTGTATGTAATAAAGAAAAAGTAGATAAACAGAGAGGCAGATAAATAGCAAGATGAGGCAGCTTTTACAAGGGAGCTCAGCTTGCATTGAATAACAATTAAATCTTCTTATCAGTTCTAACCATCTCTTAATGCGGTAAGATTACAATACGTAATTTAGTCTTATATACAGTGTTTCTTAAAGACAGGATTATCACAAGTAACCACTAATCCTTAGATTATCTCAAGACTTTAAATGTCTTTAATATTCAATAGTATAATAGAGAGTGGTCAAAGTTATTAATCCTTTAGTTGTCTGCTCCATATATTTCAGTGAACAAGAAGTGCCACTGTTGTTTTCATCATCATCACTGTCTTCATTCACATCACCCTAGTCATTGTCTTCACTATCATCGTCATCATCACCATCATAACTTTTTACCTTCAGTTGTGGTACCATCTTATCCCTTTTATGATTTTGACATCAGCTTGCATGGCTTCCAACATTTTTCTCAGCCTTTCCCAAGAGCAAGATCTACTTCTATTGTTTAGCACATCTTTATCCAACTGACTTCCTCCATACACACCATGTTTGTAACTTTATAAATATTTTCACTCACATACTACAGCTAATTCCTCTCATACTTTTAGTTTATCTCTCAATTCTGTCATTCATGTGTTCTTTTATTCATGAACATATAATTATACATATCCAGTGGAGCATGCCCACCTCATTTCTTTCCATCTACATGCTTTATCACTTAGTTTCACAATCATACAATATCATACTCTGCAACTGGGTTGCACTGCTTGACAAATCATTTATCTATATACAATTTCCATAGTAAATACAAGAGCTACTGAATGTCCAGAGCCTTCCCAAGGTCAATGAATCTTGTATGTATGTTTGTATATGTCAATATATATGTATATGTGTGAAGGCACATGGCTTAGTTATTAGGGTATTCATCTCATGGTCACAAGGTTGTGAGTTTGATTTTTGGCATTATATCCTTGAGCAAAACACTTTATTTCACATTGCTACTGTCCATGCAGCTTGCAAAACTGAGTTGTACTTGTAATTCAAAGGGCTAACATTGTCACATTCTGCAAAACTGAGTTGTACTTGTAATTCAAGGGGCTAACCTTGTCACATTCTTCCTGAGAAATAAGTTAAGGGTATGTGTGTTTGTGAAGAGCTCAGCCACTTGCATGTTAATTTCATGAGCAAGCAGTTCTGTTGATCGTATCAACTGGAACCCTTGTCATTGTAACCAATGAAGTGCCAGTTTTTATGTGCATATGTATGTTTGTATGTCAGAGGGAAGATGTGTGTGAGTGTGTGTTTGTGTTTGAGTGTGTATGAATGTATGTCTGAGTGTGTGTATGTGTGTATATATGTGTGTGTGTGTGTATATACAGGTGGCTTTCTAAGCACAAGTATGCATTGACAGGTTTATAACCTAGCTAGCAGATAATCTATACAGCCAGCCAAATAGTTCTAGTTTTTATTCTCTTAATTTCTACTAAATTATCTCTGTCTTATCTACACAAAAGCCAACACCATAAAAAAAATTCTAAGGATAATAAATATATATAGCAAGAGTGCGCATTACATTTTACATATGTCTATTAGTGTATCTATGTTGCTACATTTTTATGCCTATGTTTAGTTGAGTGTATATCTAGGTGTCAAATTTATATTGATTTGCATGATATATATTTGTATACATGAGCAGATACGTGTTATTCTGTGGTTATATGAATATATTTGTATATATGTATATCTGTGGGTATGTGTGCATCTACAAATATAAATTGATGTGTGTGTGTGTGTGTGTGCGTGTGTGTGCGTGTGTGTGTATAAGGACACACAGACACACACAATACACACATGTATATACACACATACACACACACACATATATATATACATACATACATACATACACACACACATATATATATGTGTGTATACACACACACACACACAAATATATATATATATATTTACTTGGAAATGGATGCACCGCATTCAATTAAATAACGTTAGCATGCCGGGTGAAATGCTTAACAGTATTTCGTCAGTCTTTACGTTTAGGTGCAGTAGTAGCTGTGTGGTAAGTAGCTTGCTTCCCAACTACATGGTTCCGGGTTCAGTCCCACTGCATGGCACCTTGGGCAAGTGTCTTCTACTATAGCTTTGGGCTGATCAAAGCCTTGTGAGTGGATTTGATAGACGGAAACTGAAAGAAGCCCATCGTATATATGTATATATATATATATATATTTGTGTGTCTGTGTTTGTCCCCCCAACATCACTTGACAACTGACACTGGTGTGTTTACATCCCCGTAACTTAGCAGTTTGGCAAAAGAGACCAATAGAATAAGTACTAGGCTTACAAAGAATAAATCCTGGGGTCAATATGCTCAACTAAAAGTGGTGCTCCAGCATGGCTGCAGTCAAATGACTAAAACAAGTAAAAGAGTAAAAGAATATATATATATATATATATATATACACACATGCATATAGTGGTACAGGATGTTACCAACGGTGCAAATAACATGAAATACACTATCTCTAAAATTGCTACTGTCTCTTTAACTACCTGTTGGGCAAACGAATAAACATATGTAAACAACATTTCTTCCTTCTTAGTATAAATTCTTCGATGTTTACTGGTATTCCAATGTGAGAACCTTCAAGCATTACATCTATACACTACATTAAGTAGTGGGCTACATCATATCAAATTGATATGGCACATCACATCCAGCCTGCTACAGTTGTATTACAGTGTAGGGTGATGATTACATTTCTATGTATCATGTCATCTGCGTTATTTTATTGGTTGGTAGTAGTGAAGCATATCTGTTGTGTGGGTTGTATTAGTGTTGGGTTATGATTGTGTATAGAATGAATTGTGTTGGTGTGTTATTTTGTTAGTCAGTGACTGTGTTGCAGTGAGATATATAACTTATGTCATAATATTAGTGCTCATTGTGTAGTACTGTATAATATTGAGAGAAAACTTTGAGTATCTTAGAGTAAAAAGAGCTTTCTTTTTTAATCCCAAAATCTGAAAAAAATGCAAGTGAGCAGTGTCAATAACTTTAATTAAACAAAATATTTTTATAATGAATTGCGATTAATTCCACTTTGAAAAGCAAATAATATTAAAATCAGATTATCAAGTGCAAGAAGAAATCATCATTTATGAGATTAGATTAACTCAATATTTATACTAATATTTAATTCATAAAAGATGTGAACTAATTGATACTTATGGCAATGAAAATTTAACCTGTGACACAAATTAAATAATTTGGCACCATACTAATACATTTCATTGATATTATACAACTGAGTAATATGTATTATGTACATTATGTAATAGAAAAATGTGAGAAGAAAATGATAAAAATATAAAACACAGAATCTATTGCTTTAGGTTCTAAGATTCTTTGTTGACACAAAATGTATTTCTTTTCTATATGTGAAAAAAGAATTAATAGAAAATTGCATAAAGGACATTATGATACATGATATCATTATAGATATGAAACATAGCACCTGGAAATTGAAGAAGAGAGATATAAAACATTCACGAAATGAGTATAACAAGACTCTAACTAAAGTATTGATCACTACCAATGTTTTGTAATAAGCACATTACTTTCCCTTTAGTGGGTGGAAACTTTAATTTTCAGAAATATCATGAGTGTATAAAGAGTGATAATATGTAACATATGATAGTATATTTATGTGTAGACAAAAATAAAGGTGATGCTTACGTATATAATGTGATGAGTCAAGAAGTTTTAAGTAAAAAATACATCCCTAATGTGAAGTAAAAAAATTATTTTCTGAAAATAAGGATTATTTTAAATTACACTAGGCAACAAAGATTTGGTTACAGAAGACCAAATAGGTATTCCTAGCTAATTTCGGTATGCTTATTTCAAATCTATAATTAGATTTTTCCTATCATGTATTTTGTATATCACTTAGTAAAATTTCCTACAACGTCCAGATTTTGATTTCAATCAGCTTAATATGAAATATGAAATTTGCTTGAATGTTGAAGCAATTTTTGTTAGCCACCTGTATACACATTCTTAAGATTTTGATCTATAAAATTTATCCTGAGTTTGTAATACTGAGTCAAGAGCATAGTAACCGCCCAACGGTCAGTCACTATGTGACAGATAAGTAAAGTGGTTGTTGAAGCTCTCTACTGGTAAGCAAGTAACAGACTGTGCTGACTTGTGTGTTTTCATAACATTTGCTTTGTACTACAGTGTATATTTCTTTTTATTTTGTGCATTGTTATAACAACTTTCTATATTTTTTGGTTTTTTTCAGATATTCTATAGTTATTAAAATGAAATCAAATAGATATGCTTGTGTAACTCACTCAGACAACTTCTGCTATATATTTGTACAAGGTGTACCTAAGCCACAACATAGAAACATAACAACAAAGATTAAACTTGCCTAGAAGTATCATTTTCACTGTAAGTTAGGAGAGCAAGAGAGGGACTGGGCACCATGAATGTGCTGTGCGCAGTGCAATGCAATGTTAATAGCTTGGATGAATGGAAAGAGAGAAGTTATGCCATTCTCAGTCTCCAGGATTTGGTGTGAGCTGAAAAATCACTTCAATGATTGTTATTTTTGTTTGACAAAGATTGCTGGTTTCACAAACAAAAACAAATTAAAAAAATCATGTACCCAAACTGCAAAATTCAGCAATAAAACCAATACCATATGATGAAACGAATCCATCACCAGTTCCACCAGCAATGCCAAAAGACAGCAGTTCATCCGAAGATTCTGCTAGTGATATAGAAATAGGGAAAGATGGCATATATGTTCCAGATGTAACTAGTTCCCCACATTTGCTAAGTCAAGCAGTGTTAAATGACTTAGTGCACAATTTGGAATTACCAAAAGAAAAGGCAGAGTTGCCTGGTTCCAGGCTTCAAGAATGAAATTTTCTCCGGTCAAACACCAAAGTTTTTCATTTCCACCATAGCCATTTGCAGCTTTAATCATTTTACTTACAGGAGGAAAACGTTTCTTCCTGTCACAACATCAGTGGCCTGATGGAAAGGATTGACTTTCACTATGATTCAAAAGAATGAAAACTGTTCATTGGCTTTAGTAAAGCTAGCCTCAAAGCTGTATTATTACTGCATAAGAGCAATGAAAACCTTCATCCTTGTTCACTAATTATTTAAGTATGCTTATCATTAAACGTGGCATGGAAAAGTAGCTTAAACAGATTTCATAAACAGATTTCGTAATAGAAGTGGGTGAGGGAAAATGAAAAATAGTGGTTTTCAGTTACACAAAATCTGGGCATGATAGAGAAATTTAGATATCAGATTTGAAATTGAAATCAGAAATTTGGTAGGAATCAGTAACAAAAAAGTTGAAATTTGTTGCCTAGTGGTATTTCTAATAACTAAAACAAATTAATTTCATGTTGATCAAGGTCAAAAAATGCAGGGTAAAACTATCTCAGAATTTCAAATTAATTCAATCCATTAAATGTAGAATACAAAGGAGTGTGGTCTAAATGTTCCTACCAAATTATAAATGACCAGAAAAAATACAGGATTTTAGTCAAAGAATACTGAATGGCATGATGGTGCAAACATTAAGATAGCGACTCAGGAAATTTAAATTAAAATTACATTGTGAGAAGAGGTTATTTTGAGAAATAGTTTCTTGACTAATCACGAATCAACTGAAAAACACCACCTAAGCATTTCAATTTTTATTAATGAGTAAAATATGTAGTGGACTAACTGAAATTAATGACAATGGACTCTTTCTCAGCATCATAGCAAAAATCATTTTACATCAGTGTAATATATTTTACTGATAACAACAGCAGAATAATATGTATATTACTCATATTATGTAACAAAAACAAATGTTAGAAGAATCATGATGAATGAGTGGTTTCAAATGCACTGAACTGATTACTTTTGAAAATAATAAAAAAATTTAAAAGGATTTAGTAAATAACTATGTTGTAAAACTAAAGTTTGCAACAAAGCTTAACAAAAATGTTCTTATATAAATTCCTGATGGAAGGCTTTATTTAAACCTGAACACATTAAACTTATTGTGTGTCATAGATCCAGACTGACTGCTGTCAAAATGGTTAAAGACAGCTCAAAAATATTCTTTTCTCAGTTAACCTTCCAGAGAAATATGTATAAAACAGAACTGCCAGAGCTCTAAATAACAATTGACATACTTCAAAATGTTTATGACATCACGGGACCATATTTAATGGTAAAGTCAAAGAAATATCTGTCTTTTTAATGTCATTTATTTCTACCACACAAGAAAGGATAAAAACAAAAGTGTTAAATGAGCAGAGTTCAAAGAAAAGTTTTTCTGTAGAAAACCAAAATCATTGCCAAAATACTGTCTACCTATAATCTGACAATGCATGTGGCAATTAATAAAAACTAATCCATATAACGGCTAGCAAAAGGTCATAGCTTGCCAAATAATTAAATTTCATAAATGAAATAGATTCAAAAGAGAGTACAAAGAGAAACTATTTTGATGTTTTAAAAAAAGCTCATAATTTTAGCTTTTAGCAGCATGAACCATTAAAAAAAAATACTCGGATAATATTTCAGTAAAGAATGCTAGACTGCATCTACAGCTTTCAAGTTTTAAAACTTTTGGTCTATTATTTATATTCTGAATAAGTAGCCTTTCTGACTGCATAAGATACATAAGTGAACTGAAGAACCTTAAGTTAGACAGGTGCTCAGGCATGACCACAGCTTTAAAGCTGAAATATGTTAAAGATGTATACTGTAATTTTGATCCTTTGGGGTTCAATGGGAGAAAAAAAAATTGATTAATGGCATTTAATCCAGAAAAATATCAAAATATCTACTAATTTTGAAGCAGTTAGCCAAAACACACCGTATATAAGAGATACCGTATATACTGGCATACTGGATGGAATTTTAACTTCAAACAAAAAATCACCCCAAAACTAGGGGTCATTTTATATACCCCATATAAAACCTGAACCATAACTTCCTGTGATTTTGAGTAGGACCAATGTCAATGCAGAACAATATAAAACACTTGCATAGATCCTATGATTCTACAATTTGGTATTTTCTACTGATATTTACCACGTATGTTTGGGAAGGTGCATTAATAATAGGATTATATTAAAATAACAGCACAGCAAACTTAGCGGACAGATACCAGTCACCATTTGCAACAGCAGACAAACAAAATGTAAACAATCAGCCCATTCAGCCAGGTCCCAGGTTCCGTTCTGTTTACACTACCTCATTAGAGCACTCTCTCATACAGTACTCAGCCAGCCAAGGGCTTTCAAGACAAGTGTAGTTTATGGTAACTAACCTATCTGTTTCAGCAGATTAGCAGCATGTACCGGTACCTTCTGTCAATCAGACCAATCACAATAAACCTTACAGTTACCACTTACTTTTAAACATTTACAGACAGTGTTTCTTGAAAAGGCTCAAGTTGTCACTCTTTCATAAATAGCTTGGCACTCGAGTTATTTTTCACAAAATCTTGAGATAGTCTTATACAGCAAGTATAATTCAAAACCCACTTTTTAAATGGAAATCCTGGGAGTCATCTTGTACACCAAGTTGTATTATACACCAGCATATACAGTAAATTATTTTGACGTCGTCCATTATTTGAAATGTAAATGAGTGGTTCACTTCAGTAAAAGACCTTGTAATAGATTTTTAAAAAAGCAAACACATGAGGCTTCAGCTTTGTAATATATCTACAAGAGTTCTGGTTGAACATACATCTGCAGATGGGACCCACTATATGTTGACAATGAAAGTATATAAAATACTCAACATCATTACAAAAGGAAATTTTCCTAACTTATAATCTCTTATTGTTAATGTGAAAGTTGCCTCTTAAAACACCAAAAAGCTAGTTTTTTTTTAATCCTTTCACTAGCAGACACTGATATAACCAAAAATACATGTACATGCATCTTCCCATATATGATTATTGAAAAATTGCTTACTGATTTACAGTTTTAGGAATCATATAATACTTTAGATGCAGCATCTATCACATTTCAGAATTTTCTCCAAAAAGTTTTAATCAACAATGTAGACAGAAATATATACTTTGCAGAAAGATGAATGATACAGGCCCACTCAGTGCCCAATTTTTAACCTCTAAATTCCCCCATTTATCATTTTGTTGTATATTTTCTGCATTCTAGCTAACTCTTTTTCTGACATTCTCTTCTTATATCTTTTCCTACAATTCTGACACTTTATTGACTATCCACCTAGCTACAAGGAGAGCAATTTTTTACAACTAACCTATCCAAAATAGAAACAGAAATTATATGTGTGTATATATTTCTGTACATGTGTATTTGTGACACAATAGAATATATAGAAATGGCATTTTCTTTATTTTCTATTTTTGCATCCAGTTATTTGATGCCAAGGTGGACAGGAGGTTTTTAAGAATCTTAGATATTTGCAAATATCTTCAGTCAAAAGATTTTACAAAGTGGGATATTTTTCCAGTTGCTCACCACTCAACAATGAAGTAACTTTGGCATAAAGAAATAATCAAATTGAAAATGATCTTGTATCTTTCTAATTAAGTTTGCTTCTCAACCACATGATTCCAGGTTCAGTTCCACTGTGTGACACCATGGGCAAGTGTTTCCTACTATAGCCTCAAGCCGACTAAAGTCTTGTGAGTAGATTTGGTAGATGGAGACTAAAAGAAGCCCATCATATATATATATATATATATATGATGGATTTATATATATATATATATATATATATATACATATATATATACAAGTGTGTATGTCTTTGTGTCTATGTTTTATCCCCCATTACCACTTGACAACTGGTGTTGGTGTGTTTACATCTCCATAACATTAGTGGTTTGGCAAAACAGACCAATGGAATAAGTACCAGGTTTAAAAAGATATAAGTATTGGGGTCTATTAGTTTACCTAAAATTCTTCAAGGTTGTGCCCCAGCATGACCACAGTCAAATGACTGAAACAAGTAAAAGATAAAAGATAAAATATGCTGATCCACTCACAAACCCATGTATCTAAAGGGCTCATATTTCTTTTCAGTTTTTGTAGTTCTGTAGAATTATGTAGTTGGGTCAAGGCAGACCATCAAGCCTCTGGTATGGGCCATTAGTGGTCCAGACAGACCAACAGTGGTCTATACAAAAGATATGATTGTCTAGAGCAAGTGTCATAAGACCAACAAAGTCATTAATGTGTAACATAATGCAATTTAAAATCTAAAACAATTAGAAGTAATTTTACATGTCTATTACATGTAATTTCTTCATTTAAGATACAAATGTCCTGCTCTGCTATATAATGCAATTAACATAAAATATATTTTTTATGAGCCTCTTTATGTGATAAAACCCAAAAAATGTGTAGAGGCATCTTCTGATACATGCTTATTGAAAAATTGCTCACTGATTACAGTTTAAGAATCATATTATTCATGAATTTTGTGGTCTATCTATGGCAAAAGAATGAGCAGTCTAAGATACCAGAGAAAAATTCCTCTAAGAATGTAGAATAAAGTGTCCTGCCAAAAATACCGTGAAATATTTGCAGCTGTTTTGAACTCATTATGAATACACTTAGCTATTTTGTTCTACATTCATTAGACTGGTGCTGTTGCTCTAACATATGCTATGTGTATTCTCTATGTATGAGATCATTTTAAGTAAGTTTAAAACCGAAGTGAATGTAATTTGTAAGTTACATACATTGGTTAAACAAAAGTTGTGCAGTAATTTCTTCAAATGATATTTTTGGATAACTGTCATCATCATCATCATCATCATCATCACCATCTTCTTGCCTGTTTTAACATCCTTCTCACAAACTATGCTGCTATAGTTAAAAACAAAAAGTACAGTATTTTACCACTTGTTTTGATGTTCTGTTAATTCATCTATCTAACATCCTGATATCTAAACTTGCAACTTCATTGGTTTAACTCCACCAGGATATATTCTATGGTTAGCACGCACCATTTACTCCAACCATACACTCATACACAAAGAGATACTTTTTCTACATATATTAAGCTAGTGTCTACATAGCTGTTCAACCTGCAAGATATAGCTGCTAAATTTCCCTTAAATCACACTCCTGGAAATGGAGGGACACATTAGATAATGATGTCCTAGACATGCAAAGTCTAAGAGATGGATGGGATGGTCATAGCTGGAATACCTTTGATCACTGGCCACTTCAGTCAGGGATATCCTGGGACAAAAACAACATTGCGTAGTATCTTCAAAGATCCTCTCAGCTCATTTATATTTTACCTTAACACTAATCATTCAGTATGCTCAGCACAGTCATCTTCAAGCTCAACAGGTGTTGCTCATTGCTTCAATGCTCCAAGCACCATAACAGTTCCTACATTTGACAGGAAAACAATTTCTACTTAATTCCAGATGTACAGGTTCAATCAGCATATTCATTTGAAATTGCATCAAAATAAAAAAAGAGAAGCCAGAGAAGTTCATAAAATATTTGAAGACTAAACATTTTTTGAGTCATATTCTAAATGTAGGTTTTTAGGTGTTTCATTGTCTTAGCATATAATAAGCTATAGAATTTTCTACAGATCAACACCAATATTTTGGCATGCTACCTTATTTTCCACATCCAACTTAAGATGTATTAGAAATGATAATGTTAATATAGTTTTTGTGTATATTTAGCATGAGGTTTCATTAGAATAGAACATACAATGCTGTAGTGTGATAAAGCCTTTATAACCAAAGATTAAATGTACATGTGTACTCTAAGGGGATTTATTCATTTGTTCCATGATATATAAAATAAAATCAAAATGTTTTGTGATTATCTACAAGAGTTAATACAAAAGACCCATTATTTTGCAATGTGTGTGTGTATGTATGTGTGTGTATGCATGTGTGTGTGTATGTATGTGTGTGTGTGTGCTATCAATAAAGAAAGGAAACCTATAAAGTACTAATTTATTGCGACATCATTGAAGATTTTGGTGTGTGTAACTGAAGGATGTTAGCCTGGCAGAGCCTTTTATTCCCAAAGCAGCGCCAGTAATAAATTTAGATTTTATCTCTGAAAGCTAATTAATGTTCAAGTAATTTACTTTACTCCCATTACTAGAAGCAGTAACTTATATATATTTTCATCTATTTGGACTGAGCTATTTGAGAGTTAGTACATTAGGTAGGTACTTATTGATGCATTGATGACATAATATAAATAATCACCCTCACTGATCACAAGTCCAGCACCATTTGACAACTGCTAATTGACCAAAACAAGATCAGTGTGTAATTTGCTTCATAGTGAAAACTATTTAGCAACTGAGTACATCAGCTAAAATGTTCACTGCTAATTGACCAAAACAAGATCAGTGTGTAATTTGCTTCATAGTGAAAACTATTTAGCAACTGAGTACATCAGCTAAAATGTTCACTCAAAATAGTTCTACACAGTATGTATCAACTAATATATATTTGTGTGTGTGTGTGTATTGAAAGTATGGGAAGAGAGAGAGAAGTCAATAAAACCAATAGAAATGAATACAGAGAATCTTTAAAAGATTTTCAATCGTCTAAAAGGAGTAAATTTCAATAAATATAACATGTCATGCAAGAATAACATTGTCCCTATTTCATATATGAAGCAGAAATAAGCCTCAGAATCAGAGAAATACTCATAATACTTGTCAGTGTATTTGCTTTTTATCATTGTTCTCCTTCCATAGAAAGGCCTAACAAAGTTTATTAAACATGTATTCATGGAATAGAAGCTTTAAATCAAAAATCTTAACACTTTAGTATTCTAAGGATTGTTGGTGTATGTATTAATGCAGAAAAATATGTCATATATAAATTTTAATTCATCAGCATTCAAAATACTAATGATGGTATATAGTGTGATATAGTCATTTATAAATTTTATAATTAAGGAAAATGATACATACTGTGTGATTTATTCAAGGCCTTTGTGATACTATCAGGAACATGGCAGGAACCATTCAGCTTGAAAATTAAACTATCTTTATGCTAGCTATATTTGTGCAAAATGTTTCAATTATTAAATAAATCTATCAAAAACAAAACACAGTCTAATAAAAATAGTAAAGAAGGGACAAGATAAACTGAAACATTTTAAAAGGTTATTTAATTATCAAAGAGACTTGAAAATGTAAAAGAATTATTAATTTTGATATCCCTATGTATTTAATAATTACTAAGGATATAAAATGAAGAAATAATAGAGGTAATTTATCAAAATATTAGTCATGTATTGGTTTCTATTTTACCATTTAACTATGTTCTAAACTACATGCAGGTCTTTCAATAAAAAAATATTTTACTTCAGTGATTAATTATACAATAAATAATTTTAATAATTTCTTTAGCACTGAAGTGGTCTACAACTTTTATAAAAACAATGGTGTTACAGAAGTTGCTGGGCTAGTATTGTACACTGCATTTAACTGCTTTAAATATTGGTTTATCTTCAACATAAAAAATTCTTTTTTACTTAACTGAGTGCCTTAAAAAGCTTAACATTAACTTTATTGATTTTCATGTGGGTAACTTCTGAATTATTCATTCTCTAATTTTTTTCTCTACATCAATCAGTCTACAATCTTTAACATTTACTTCAATGATTATTTTAGCAAGTAACAGTGAAGTCTATACTTTACTGAAAAGGTTATATAAAACATGTCTGGAGTTTCTTCCCATAACTTGCAGAAATAATAACAGTAATATTTGTTATTGATTGATTTGTTGTCTTTTTCATCATATAATTATTTCTAGTTGCCTTTTTAATGAAATATATCATCAAAACACACTCTCACATTAATGAAGAAGACATAAAATTTTTCAAATTTCAAATATCACGTGGATCAAGTTCCATTAATAATAATTACTGCCATGAGGGTTCCAATAGCATATCCCTTTGTCTGGTTGTAAAATGTTTGTCCAAACATCAGAGTGTTTCTTTGTAATACTAACTATAGTAATATGCAAATGATATCAAGTGGCATACTTTTGTTTAACCATTTTTCAAATACATCCATGCATGCTTCCACCTCGTCATCATAGTCGATGTTTGGATAAAGGGGAGAAACATTTATGGAATCAAAAACTAATTTTCAAGACAATTTCAGTACTTAGAAGAATTGTTAATCATGAAAACAAAATTGAGAACATCTTGTATATAAGATCTCAGCTTCCTTACTACTAAAAATAGAAGGCCATCCAGCCACTCCAAAGTTTGGCTGTACACTATAAACTAGACTCAATGGAGGAAATTTTTCAAACATTTTGTCAATTTTTGGAAGCCAGTAAAATACAGGTGCTCTTTGCTCTGACTGCGATATTTTAGACTCAATGTAATTTAAACAATTGTTTTCATCCATCTCCAAAATTATTTTCTCAAATTTGTTTTTGTAATTAGGGTTTATATCTTCATAAAAATTTAATTATTTAAAAATTCCACACAAGCTGAAATGTACTCATCCTTGTCCATAATTATGACACCCTACTCCTTATCAGACATTTTAATAACTACAGAATCATTGTTATCTAGACAATAAGGCAAACTATGTTATGCTGAGAATTTGTGAGGTTATTCTAGATCTTTTTGCAATTGCTTTAAGGCTTTCCTGAATGGACATAGGTATAACATTAAACTTAACAGTGCTTCAAAACGTTTTCTGGCTAGTTTGTGTTGGTTACTTCAAGACTGTGTTCACTTGACCTTTTCTCAATTGTATTCAAGTGTGACATATTGCACAAACAATACTTTCTTTAAAAAATGCAGTAAGCACTCTTTGAGACATTTGGTACTGGAAGACACAAATATCTTGGGAATATTCTTTTTTTTAACTTTGATACAATGTCTTAATTTTAATTTTACTATTGATCTATTCATGTGTTATTTTAACTTCTCAAGAGAGTTCAAGGCATGACTGTAGCTATGAAATTCAGTTAGTAACCCAAAAGTATATTTGGCTGCATCACTGAAGCAAATAGTAACTTAGATTTACCTTTATACTTTTATATTATTAATATTTTGTATTCAATATTAGGTTGAATTAGGAAGTATCAATTGCTAGAAACAAGGGACATGTTCCTTTTTCCCTGAAGGAAAAGCAATAGAATTAAAAATAAAGGAACTTATGTAAAATTTGGCAGCAGCACCACTAAATATTGAAGCATGTATGAAAATATCAACAAGTGATTCCTTAATTAGCAAAATATCCATTTGTATCTTTTTTAAAGATATGGCAGTTATGCCACTTATATGAAGCATGTGAGGTCAATAACCATATTATCTTCAACTGAAGTTTCCTTCAGTTTAACTGAAGACAAGATAACTGAAGGCTCTCATGAAAGAATATAATTTGTTCTAGATATAAAGAAGTAATCACATACTGATAAAAGGTTTACATTAATATTGATGTCACAAAACAATGCTATTCATTAAAGATAAAAGTTAGTAAATTTCTTGTAAGGACATATATTTAAAAGTCTAAATAAAGTATGGGTGCAAACATAAAACACTGACTTTCCAATATTCTCACATTAGAATTTTTTAGGCTTTATATATGCACCAAATTTTCATTTAATAATTTTCAGTCTTCATTCTAAGGTTCATTCTTCAAAATTTTCATATCTATTTAATTTTGTTCCAAAACTATTGTTGGATTTAAAACAGGTAAGGGTAACATATCCATTTAACTATTTCGATTTTAAGTTAATACATAATATATGTTATATAGTAAATCATATTATTTATTTCATATTAATATAATATTAATAAAAAAATGTAATGATGTTTATTCATTTTTTTATATTGCAATTGTGGAGCAATATTTTTGGTAATAAGTTTCTAAAACGTAGATCTCTGGTTCAATATGTTTCTGATGTTAGGGGTTTTGTTCCTAAAATGCTAGTTTGTTAGTTATTTTAATTGGTGTTTATAGTCTTCCAAGACCAGTCAATGATAGGTATGTATGTATGTATGTATGTATGTATGTATGTATGTATGTATGTATGTAGGTAGGTAGGTAGGTAGGTAGGTATGTATGCTTGTATGTATATTTGTACATGCACACGTATGTATGTCTGTATGTATGGATTATGTATGTATATTTAGGATGGTTTTCTGCACAACTTTTGTCTACTAAATTCCACTCAAAACATTTTGTTTAACACTAAGTTATAGAAGATACTTGCCCAAGGTGCTATGCAATGAAGTTGAACCAAGAGCCATAGGGATGTTTCTTAAATATACAGTCATACCTACATCCCTATCCAAAACTAGCTAGCTTCTATGTTGATAGAGAGCTAGAGGAAAAAGAAGAAAGCATACACATACCTATATATATATATATATACACATACATATATACACACACACACATATGTATACACACATAAACACATACATACACACACATAAGCGCACATATGTATATATATATATATATATGCGAGTAAAAATAAATACAAAAAGGTGTTTTTTTTGTATGATTGTGTATAGAGGAATATATTATTTTGTTTAAAAGGGTTCCAACACTGTCTGTTTTTTATGTTTTATTTATATTCCTGCAGAACCAATGTGGGGTATAGAATATGGAATATACAATATACCAACTTCAGGAAACCTGCCTGTCACCTAGTCACCTACCAATCCGGCAGACACTCTAGCCAAATCGACTACATCCTCGCCAGAACTAGAGAAAGAGGGAGGCTTATAAATGCCAAAACCCTCCCTGGCGAAGAATGTACACCCCAACACAGATTAGTAGTTAGCGACTTCGAGATCAAGGCAATATGGGTGCCCAGAAGTAGACCGACCTGGGGGAGAAGGGTATGGAAACTTAAAGATCCTGCAAATGGACAGAGATTTAGAGACAAGTTACTTGAAGCATTTGACGAAATAGAAGGGGACATAGCATCATACAACGTGGAAGACAATTGGAGATTTCTGCGGGACAACCTGTTGAGAGCCACAGACCAGATCTGTGGCTGGTGTAAAGTCCCCTCTCGACCCAGAGTAACGTGGTGGTGGAACAAGGATGTAGACGGGGCTATTAGACAAAAGAAACAGGCTTGGAAGGACTGGAAGAACGGTGGTAGCAGGGAATTGTACCAATCTGCCAGAAGGGAAGCTAGGCGACAGGTTTATTTAGCCAGAGGGAAAGCAGATAAGAAAAGATTTGCCAATGTTCTGCGCCATGAGGACCAAAGACTCAAGGTATTTCGTGTTGCAAGACAGTGTAGGAGAGAGAATAGTGATGTTGTAGGAGAGAAATGTATTCGCATGGATGATGGTACGCTTGCACTAAATGAGGCTGCAAAGAAAGAGGACTGGAGATGCCACTACGATAGATTGCTTAATAAAGAGAATGAATGGGAGAAAGAGAGCCTGCCATATGTCGACCCAACAGAGGGACCAGCTATCCGAGTTGACAGTACCAGGGTAGATAAAGCAATTAAGAGTATGAAGACAGGGAAAGCCCCCGGCCCATCAGGAATCACTGCAGAGATGCTCAAAATATCTGGCAGTGTTGGCTACAGCCTAGTCACCCGTATTACGAACCAGGTGATACACGAAGGAGTCATACCCAATGACTGGTGTAGCAGCACCATAGTAAACTGCTACAAAGGTAAAGGTGACGCTTTAGACACTAATAATTACAGAGGCATCAAGCTGTTAGATCAGGTTATGAAAGTTACGGAGAGGGTCATAGCCCAACTAATTAGGGAGCAAATCAATTTAGATGAGATGCAGTTTGGGTTCGTGCCAGGTAAAAGCACCACTGATGCCATATTTCTAGTGAGACAGCTGCAGGAGAAATATCTAGCCAAGGATAAACCTCTGTACCTGACCTTCGTTGACATGGAGAAAGCCTTTGACAGGGTCCCCCGATCCCTCATCTGGTGGTCAATGAGGAAACTTGGGATAGAAGAATGGTTAGTGAGAGCTGTGCGAGCCATGTACAGAGATGCTGTCAGTAAGGTGAAGGTTGGAAATGAGTACAGTAATGAATTCCGGGTAGAGGTAGGGGTCCACCAAGGTTCCGTCCTCAGCCCCCTCCTATTTATCATAGTCCTCCAGGCGATCACAGAGGAATTCAAGACAGGTTGCCCCTGGGAGCTCCTCTATGCTGATGACCTTGCACTAATTGCGCAGTCACTATCAGAACTAGAGGAGAAGTTTAAGGTGTGGAAGCAAAGACTAGAATCGAAGGGCCTTAGAGTCAACCTAGCAAAAACCAAAATCCTAATAAGTAGGAAGGTAGATAAAACACAAACCCCTGCTCAGTATGCAGTAAAGGAGTAGGTAGTAACTCTATAAGATGTACCCGGTGCAAGCTATGGACACATAAGAGGTGCAACAATATCAAAGGCAGATTAACTACAAAGTTAGTCTTTGTATGTGGCAGATGTCCAGGTGCAATAAACACTGTAAACAAACAGGAAACAACTTCTATCTCATTCCAGGGAGAAAAACTAGAGGTAGTTGATAGCTTCCGCTATCTGGGTGACCAAGTTAGTAGTGAGGGTGGGTGCGCTGAAAGTGTAACTGCTAGAATAAGAATAGCCTGGGCCAAGTTTAGAGAGCTCTTACCTCTGCTGGCGACAAAGGGACTCTCACTCAGGGTAAAAGGCAGACTGTATGACGCATGTGTACGAACAGCCATGCTACATGGCAGTGAAACATGGGCTGTTGACTGCTGAGGACATGCGTAAGCTCGCAAGGAATGAAGCCAGTATGCTCCGCTGGATGTGTAATGTAAATGTCCATACCCGTTAGAGTGTAAGTATCTTGAGAGAAAAGCTGAACATAAGAAGCGTCAGTAGTGGTGTGCAAGAGAGACGATTGCGCTGGTTTGGACATGTGGTGAGAATGAATGAGGATAGCCGCGTGAAAAAGTGCCACTCCCTAACAGTTGAGGGAACCCGTAGAAGAGGTAGGCCCAGGAAGACCTGGGCTGAGGTGGTGAGGCAAGACCTTCGAACATTGGGCCTCCCCGAGGTGATGACTACTGACCGAGACCTTTGGAAATATGTTGTGCGTGAGAAGACCCGGCAAGCCAAGTGAGACCGTTGCCAGTGCCCCTGGACTGGCTTTTGTGCGGGTGGCACATAAGATGTACCATCCTGAGCGTGACCGTTGCCAGTACCGCCTGACTGGCCTTGTAGGGTTTTCGAGCGAGATCGTTGCCAGTGCCCCTGGACTGGCTCTTGTGCGGGTGGCACATAAAAGACACCATTTCGAGCGTGGCCGTTTTCGTGCGGGTGACACGTAAAAGCACCCACTACACTCTCTGAGTGGTTGGCGTTAGGAAGGGCATCCAGCTGTAGAAACTCTGCCAAATTAGATTGGAGCCTGGTATAGCCATCCAGTTGCACCAGTCCTCAGTCAAATCGTCCAACCCATGCTAGCATGGAAAGCGGACGTTAAACGATGATGATGATGAATATATAATATATAATATAAAATAAAATAAAATAAAAATGGATGGCACCATGAAATAACGTATTGAATGTAGATGAAATATTGAGTGTTCAATATAAAGGATCAAATATATAAATATAAATATAAATATATAAAGGCAACTCGAGTTTCAGGGCTATTTCCCTTCGTCATGGCCGGTATGACAGACTTTAACAGACAGTCTGTTAAAGTCTGTCATACAGGCCATGACGAAGGGAAATAGCCCTGAAACTCGAGTCGCCTTTATATATTTATATTTATATTTATATATTTGATCCTTTATATTGAACACTCAATATTTCATCTACATTCAATACGTTATTTCATGGTGCCATCCATTTTTATTTTATTTTATTTTATATTATATATCATATATTGTATATTATATTATATATTGTATATTCCATATTCTATGCCCCACATTGGTTCTGCAGGAATATAAATAAAACATAAAAGCAGACAGTGTTGGAACTCTTTTAAACAAAATAATATATATATATATATATATATATATATATATATATATATATACACATATATATACACTGTAATGACCATGGATGGATGTGGTATGCATGTTGATTTTGTTTGCATTTGGATCTATGGAAGAATTTGAAGGCGTGATAGAACCTATGACAATATGTACCTGTGACAACATAAATAACTTAAAAGCTAACCAGTTTCAATTCAATAATTTTTAGTTTTTGTCGTTTTTAGGTTTTATTTTTCTTAGTTTGTAATTTTAGGTTTAAAGTTTTAATTTTTATTTTAATCTTAATTTTAACTTTAATTCTTAATCCATTATTTTGTATCATTTAATTGCTATTAAGCTTGAAATATAATTTTAAATATCCGTACTAACCACTATACTATTGTTCTTTGTAACCTTACCTAGATTGGCTTTTCACCCCACTTTACTGAATCCTTAACTTACTTTCTTGCTCTATATACACATTTACAATATGAATACATCATTCAAAATACTGCTAAAACACCATGTGGATTTACCTAAAGATTTTAACTAAGAGCCTGTACCTTCATGGAAGTTCTGACCAACATCCATATCCTCTGGAAAAAGATGAGTTGTGAACATTATTATCTTGCCTATATTCTAACTACTTTTACTTTTTAACCTTCTATGTACTCCTTTATTCTATTTTATTCCTTATAAACTGTGAATTTGGTAAATCTTCAGATTAACACCCGCACGATTTTCACTAGGGTGTTAGGGTTAGGGTTTTAGGGTTAGGGTTTAGGGTTACGGTTACGGTTACGGTTACGGACAGAATTCCCTAACCCTAAAACCTTAAACCTAACCCTAAAACCCTAACTGTAACCCTAACCCTAACCCTAAACCCTAACCCTAACCCTAACCCTAAAACCCTAACCCTGACCCTAAAACCCCAACCCTGTTACCCTAGGGAAAATCGTGCGGGTGTTAATCTGAAAATTTACCGTGAATTTTACCCCTTGGAAACTGTAAATTTTCCCTGTCTAAAATATTCATATCTTGTCTCTGATGATGGAGTATCCAGTACATGGACATACTAACCTACCACTTGGGTTATCCTTACTCTAATTAAATTCAACTTACTCTAATTAGATTATTGTAAATGATTTGAGATACTCATTCTGCCTTGGTTTTGACTTTTCCTGTAATATATACCTGCTGTAACAGAACCCTAATACAGAACCCTAATACAGAACCCTAATACAGAACCCTAATACAGATCCAGCCTTAGCTGTGATCTTGGAAACTAACAGTTGACCAACTATAGCACTTACTGAGCATACCTATTTATTTAGATCACAAGTGAACTAAACCCCTCATACTCTACATGTGTGTGTGTGTGTGTGTGTGTGTGTGTGTGTGTGTGTGCACGCATGTGCACAGAATAAGACAGAAATAAAGAAGCAGAGGAATCAGCTGCAGTATTGATATATTTCATAAATGTTATTCCAAACTTCTGAATAGATACAGAAAATAAAAATCAATTTGAAAATAACAGATGTTTTCTTCATTAAGATATTAGCTAACAAACTTACTGCCAACTGCTTTCATTTTTTATTTACTTCAATAAAAATTTGATTTCTGATATTTAGTTCTAACTTGAAAATCATATATTTGTGCAACACTTTTATTTTGTCAATAAGCAGAACACATTTAATTTTGTCATGGATATAGATTTTTCACTGAATTCCCAGTTTATAACTAGCAATAATCCATGGATTTACAATTGATTTTTAAGAGTTTCACTGAACAAAACAAACTAAAAAAATTAGGTTCACGAAGTAGTTTTGTGGTATGAACTTGTGAATATTTTGTATAGCATCATATCAACTCATTTAGTTAAAATGTTTTTAATGCACAAGATAGTGATGTAATGATTTGGTATGTAGCGCTCACAGGACTGTAGCTTCTCCTCCCTATCATCAAATTTCTTGGTAAGGATATCCTTAAATCTCTGACCATGTGAAGGATTATTAAGCTTCCAAGTCCTCCTTTTCCAGATTGGTCTGCTTTTTGGCATCTTTATGGCCTCGAGTCTAAAGTCACTTGTAACTTGTCTATGTGGGTGGGGTACATTCTTCCCCAGGGAGGATCTTTGTATTTAAGAGCAACCATGCATCCCACTGTCTGGTAAGAGTGAAATCAATCTGACTAGCAGAGTCACCTGATTGATAGGTTATCAGGTGGCTGCCTGGCTTCCTGAAGTTGGTGTTGCAGATCCAGGAGCCTAGTTCTCTCTTCATTTCTGGTACCAACTCTATGCACCCCATGTACACCATGGAAGATATCAGGTTGCTGTCCAACATGCCCATTAAAATCTCCAGCCACAAAGATGAGATCAGTGTCATACATCTTTGAGGTAGCCTGCAGAAGAATATCATAAAAGTGGTCCTTCTGTTCATTTGGTAGGTCTACTTGTGAGGCATAGGCAGACATAATTGTAGCTATACCATTCTGCAAGACTAGCCTGAGTATAAGTACACTATCACACACCCTCACTACCTCTATGACCTTATCCACTCATTTTTCTGCAAGAAGTATACCTACACCCCCTATTTCATCACTGTTACATTCCCAGAAGAGTTTATATTTACATGCTTTACCTGTTTGGACTCTGGCTGAAGCTCCTTTCCACCTTACCTCTTGTATGCAACAATCATCAACAGTTCTCTGTTCAAGCAGCTATATAATCTCACTAGACCTACTTTTCAATGTGCTGACATTTACAGTGCCAACTCTGAAAACTGGGAAAGATATATGGGAGGTAACACAGGTAGGAGAGATGTTATTCAGCACCTGAAAAGAAAGTTCCTGTGATCGTTTGGTAACAGACGTCATAATAGTTCATTATTTACATTTGACGGATATTTGTCCTCATCTTGTTTGTTGTTAATACAACGTTTCGGCTGATATACCCTCCAGCCTTCATCAGGTGTCTTGGGGAAATTTTGAACCTCGGTTCTCATTCCTAAGGTATTTTTCGATGTCATTATTATTATTATTATTATTATTATTATTATTATTATTATTCAGATCACTGCTTGGAATCGAACTCGGAATATTGGGGTTAGTAGCCTGTGCTAAAGCAAAAAGTTCGCTACTGATCTCTTAGATATCCACCAGCTTGATCAGGTTGAAGGAAATGCGCCAACTGCTGCTGCAAAGGAAATAAAATTAATTGCAAAGACAAAAGCACATGAAAAATTAGCTAGCAGATGGGAGCAGAAACCTCTGCATGGCAAGTATGTGGCTCGTAGCAAACAAGCTGATGTCGACTAGAAACACATGCATCAATGGTTACGAAGCTCAGGGCTAAAAGCAGAGAGTGAAGGTTTCATATTAGCTGCTCAAGACCAAAGCTTATTAACCCGGAACTACCAAGCCAATGTGATTAAAAATGGAGCTGACTCAAAATGCTGATTCTGTAATGATGCGATTGAAACTATAGACCACCTAATCTCAGGGTGTAGAGTCTTAGCACCTGTAGAATATAAAGCAAGACATGACAGAGTCGGCCAGTATTTACACTGGACAATATGCCGGCATTATAAAATCAAAACTGCTGACAAATGGTATAAACACCATCCTGAAGCTGTGACTGAGGGAGAAAATGTATCGATTCTCTAGGTCTTCCCCGTACATACCGACAAAACTATAAAAGCTAATAAACCAGATATTATTATAAAAGATTGCCTCCTCCCTTGTATTGTGTGTACTAGTTAAAATGCTTTTTATGTTAGGAGCACAATTAAAGGAGACTCTTGGGTTGTGCTTGTTAAATAATTGCCTGTATCTATGTGTGAAATGTTTGTCAATTAATCTAAGGAAAATCCTTCCTACACAAGTCTTGTTTTTAAGCAAGAAAGATGAAGCAAACCAAATGACATTTCAACAGTGCTTCCTTTCCCAGGCACTAGGGCCAGGCATGTAGGAGATGCAGTCCTTAAACCCACTCAGTGCCAGTGCCTCATTGTAGTAGATGGCAGTGGTATCAAAGATATCTTGGCTACAGGATTGATTACAGATCCTCTGCTTACACCTTTCACTAGGTTCTTGAAAACTATAGGTGGGTGGCAGGAGGCTGTGGTAATATAGGACAGTCTCTTGTTTGGCTTGTGATAGGGCCTGTATGTACCAAAGCCCAGATCTAAAGTGGTATCTAAGAAATCTACTGTGGTGAGATTAGTCTCAATGGTGATCTTGAGTCCCATTAAGCTTAAGACCTTAATTAGGTCCTAAGTTTATTTAGTGTGTGCCCATTGGCTCCGCTAGAGATGGGTAGGGCATCATCTCTGTAGAGACCGAAGAGGAATGAAAGAAACCTCTTCCCTAAGATGTCCAGGATGTACAGTCCGATAAGATCAGAGACAGTGGCGCTGTCATATGCTCCTATAGCCGTATCAAAGGAGTCCTTGGGGTCAGATTGCTTGATCCATGTTGAATCTTTGCTGAACAGAACCATCTTCCTGGCATGCATGATAAATCTAACATCACTATCACTAATATTAGTGAAGCCTTTAGCAAAGGAAAGCGCCTTCATCAGTAGCTCTTTTGAAATCAATGGATAAAGTCAACAATGTCGAACTGTGTAAACCTAACCCTGCCTTTGTCCCATTTGGCAACAAACCATGAGGTTACCTCACTGGTGCTACACCATAGAGGGAGGCTCGTGTGCCTTCTTATGTCATCATTAGTTTTCCTCAGTGTACACTTACTCGCCTGGTCAATCTTGGACTTGGTCAGGTTAATCAGGCGGCATTTGGGGTTAGTGGAAAGCAAAAATATATAGTGTCTCTTATGATCTCCACATTCATTCAAATTAATTGAAACAAATAAAAAAAATAAAGATGGCTGTGATAATTTTTCACTGAACAGCACATATCTAACAACTCAAAAACCATTGTTACTGCTAAAACACAATACTAAGTAATCTGTAGATTCTATCCAAAACATAGTAAGTCATGTTAGTCAACAACAAAAAATTGCTTGCCTCAGAAGACAGAAACCTCATCAAACACTAAAAACAATGCCCCTTAAAGATATGATCTACCACCATGTTCAGTTATGTAGTTGCTATTTGCAGTTATAGAGCAATAAATTATTAACCTCAATTATATTTCAAGATTGAAGATTGAATTTAATATTTGTCTGACATTTATTAATATCTAGCTAGGAAAATATACAAAATATATGGCAAAAAAAGAAATGGAAATTGTTTTTATGAAGAAAAAGCAAACACTGAAAAAAAACTAATAAAAATAAGAGACTGAGCAAGATAGAGAAAAAATATTTTGTCAGTTATAGACAAATAAATTTTGTCTCTGTCCTGTTATAAGAAAATATATTTACTTTGCCAAATAGCAATAGATAGATTAATTGTTTGTTGATCTAATGAGCCATATTTAGCTCTGACCATTATCACCCACACACATGTGCACACACACACACTCACACACACATGCACACACATACAGATAGCTACATGTAGACATACACATGCTCACACACAGATACATATATTACTGGCTTCCACACAGTCTGTCTACCAAATTTATTAGCAATGCATTGGTTAGCCTGAGGTTATATTACTTGCCCAAGACTACATTAAGTGGGACCAAAACTGAAACCATGATGTTGCAAAGCAAACTTCTTAACCACAGACATGCCTGCACACACACACACACATGCACACAGACACACACACAAGCACACACACACACACGCACACACACACACATATATATATATATATATATATATATATATATATATATATATATATATATATATATATATGTGTGTGTGTGTGTGTGTATGTATATGGAGATAGTAAACATTTATGCTTATGTAGATATACATACATACATACATACACATATATTCATGCACACACATATTTGTTTATGTGGGTGTAGGTGTGTGTGAATTTATATTTGCTTCTCACTAATTGACATTTAGTGTTGATTGATTTGTGTCCCCTGTTACTTAGCAGTTTGCTTGAGAGAGATTGACAAAACAAGTACCAGGCTTAATTACTGGGGTCAATTTAATAGTCTAAATCTTTCATGGCAATGTCCCATCTTGGCTACAGTTCAAAGATTGAAACAAGTAAAAGAATATATGAATGTATACATATGCTTATGTTTATACACATAGACATTTACATCCATATACAGAGACATTCATGCAGACATGTGAACAGGAAGCAGTGAGAAAATGGAGATAGAATATTGGAAAACATATTTCCAGATGAAAAGTCATTCTAAGTTAAGTATTTTGGCTTCTTATAGTAATTATCTAGTTAAAAATAGACAACTTTTATTAGTTTTAAATACTTCCAAACGGTTAAAAAAAGTTTATTCCATTCTTAACTTTGTAAATTCTCTGAAAAAAAAAACATACAAATCTTATTAACTCACATATTTCTGATTCAGATTTGGGGACAACATACTCTTCTTTTGAGTTTTTAAAACGACATTTACATTAATTATTTTTGCATTTACATTATGTATTTTCTATTTACTTTTTGTTGAATATATTTCTATTTATTTTTTGTTGGACTTCTATAATTTTTCACTTCTTGCCTAATGTGAGCCCACAGTAATCTCTTAGAATGTTTCGGTATTTTATGTCAAAAGTGAAACAATAACATCTTTAGTGTAATGTGAGATAATAGTTTCAGTTTTAATAGTTTCACTATTAATACTTTCACTATGTATATAATATATACATAGTGAAACTATTATCTCTGTTTGCATATATACATGCATACATACATATATATTTGGTTAGTTGTAGATTACACTTAATTATTTTGTCCATTAAAATTTTTTGCTGTTTAATTGTAATTGATATGTAATTGAATAGTTAAGGATCATCCTCATAATACATAGGCATTTGAATTAACTTTTTACAATCCAGCCATCCATTCACAGGGAATTTCATCTATCTTTAAACTCTGCCTCTCATGAGACTTATATATAAGGGAATTGTTTATATATCAAAAAATGTATATAAGTCAAAACAAATTCTTGGCATTTTGATGTTTTAAAAATTGTTTATGTTATCTTATATTATGCTATGTTATATTCATAATATATTATGTTATAATATAAATAAATTATTGGATCGTCAGTGTGTGAGTGATTTTATAAGTATGAGCTAATGGCTGAATGTATTTTGCGTAATGGTACAGTTTGGTATGTGCAGAATAACATGTTGAAACTGAATAAATAAACAGACAACATGCAGATTGCAGCTCATGTCGAATGTGATAACACACTCATATCGAGCGAATTGAAACCGTCAGTGTTTGTTAGTTTCAAGGAAGAAGCCATAGATGATGTAGCATGGAAATTTAAATTTTGCTTACAAAGACAGCAACTGAGTATCGCCTGAGGAGATGCATATAGATCTTCTTGTACGGGTATATCGTTACATAATTTAATTAAAACTTTAAATCCTGTATATACAAGGCTCTGTATGTATTGAAAAATTTGTAGCGATTAAAATGCTGCCTAACTGTATTTACTCTTCCTTTTGACTCTTTTACCGTTTATTTTATATATATATATATATATATATATATATATATATATATATATATATATATATATATATCCATGTATATATATGTATGTATATACATATATATATATATATATATATACATGTGTATATGTGTATGTATATATATGTGTGTATATGTGTGTACATGTATATTTATATGCAAGTGTATATATATATATATATATATATATATATATATATATATATGTATACTATGACTGGCTGTTAAGTCAGTTACTGAACAACTCAAATGTGGACATGATACACACTGACTTTGCAAAAGCTTCACAAAAAATATGGACATCGTTTATGATGTGAAAGTGACGCAGACATTAGTTTCAGATCACAACCTAATAAAGCTGTCTTTGTATGAACCAAAAGTAGCCAGAATCACACAGCCAAAAGGAAGCACCCAAAATCTCTCCAATCTGAACTTCCACAAAGCAGACAGGAAATCGATCAATAATGTGATCCTCAGACAGGACTGGCAGAAATGTCTCTCCACACCAGACATTGGCATGAAACTAGAATATTTCATGTCTGTCATGCAAACCATATGCCAGAAATATGTCCTAGAGCACAAGGCCAACACAAAAAGGTGTAAGATTCCAAGGGATTGGAAGATCCTCATGAAAGATTCTTCACGAGGAAGATCCTCATGAAGGTTGCAAATCGCTTCAACCAAGATTCCAAAAGTAGTGAAAGTCCCACCTAAAAACAACACTGATGGAGATTGAAAAATGCCTGCTACAATCCTATGTGAAGGAGAGAGTAGACAAAGAAGCCTAGGTTATATAAAACATTAAGTCAAACCCAAAAGCCTTCTTTCATTACGCCAAAAAATATACTGCAACATAGGACCCCTTTTCCAAAAGGATAGCTCCCTCACAAATAGTCCAACTAGGATCAGTGAGGTACTGAATGACCAGTTCAAATGTGTCTTTACCACCCCTTTGGAACACAGAGAAGTGAACAAACCAGTGGATTTCTTTGCCACTTCACCGTTAACCAGTGAGGCAGTTACAATTGATTACATCAATTGTGTAAGCGTGCCCTGGTGAAACGATTACAGATTCTCTTCCAAAGCTTTCTTGCAAATGGCAGACTGCCAAGCAAATTGAAGGAAGGAACAATATGCCCAATCCATAAAGGAGGAAGTGGAGCAAATGCCAAAAACTATAGGTCTATCTCTCTGACTTCACACATCAGCAAAATCATGGAAGAGATAGTCAGAGGGAAACTAATCACATTCCTTAAAGAAAACGACTTGCTGAGTGATACCCAGCATGGCTTTCGACCAGATAGGAGCTGCCTGACCCAACTCTTACAGCACTATGACTGGGTGTTGAGGTAGTTACTCAACAACTCAAATGTGGTTGTAATATACCTTGACTTTGCAAAAGCTTTTGATAAAGTGGATCATGTTTATGATATGCTACAAACTGCGTGATCTCAGCATAGCTGGAAAACTTTCTGAAAGTAAGAAGTCACTCAGTAGTGGCCAGTGGAGTCACCTCATAGAAAACGCAAATAGTGAGCTGTGTTCCACAGAGCACTGTCTTGGGACCGCTGCTTTTTGTAGTGGCTCTCTCAGCTGCCTGGATAGCCACCCTTGCTAGATAAGCAGACAGTACAAAAGTCTTGCAGAAAATACAGAACCCATGCAATGTCTCACACCTGCATCAGGAGTTGGACTCAATTTACAGATGGGCTGATGACAATAGTATACAGTTTAATGCTGAAAACTTCCAAGCCCTGCGCTACCAGCATCCAAAACTGAATATAAAACTCACAGGGTACACCATTCCACAGGGTTTACAATCCCAGAGCCCAAATCACTGAGGGACCTGGGTATCAACATGCGTAATGATACCTCTTTCCAAGTGCACATTACCAGGATGGTGACAAAGTGCAGATGACTGACTAGATGGATCCTGAGAAAGTTCAGAACCAGAGAGAAGGAAACCATGATGGTCCTCTGGAGGACATTTGCCCTCAGCCACCTGGATTACTGCTCACAGCTTTGGTCACCCAACAGTGTAAAATTAACAGCAGACCTTGAAACAATCCAGCGAAGATTCACAAAGAAGAGTGTCTCATTGCAACAGTTCAGCTACTGGGAAAGGCTGAAACAACTAAGACTCTACACCCTGGAGAGAAGGCGGGAGAGGTATGCAGTAATATACATCTGGAAGATCCTGGAAAGAACTGTGCAAAATTTTGGGATTGAAAGCTACACAGATGCCAGGATGGGTCGACACTACACAGTGCCAAGGATCCCAGCAATGCTATCACACTTCAGGACCAGTTATTTCAACAGTTTGGGTTTCAGGGGCCCACAGCTTTTTAATATTCTCCCAAAGAGCCTGAGGGACCTATACAAAGTGGATGTAGGTGTTTTCAAATCAAAACTGGACATCTTTCTGTTGAGAGTCCCAGATGAACCTACCTCATGGCAAGAGGTGCAAATGTGGGTAGTGACAAAAAACTCCCTTATTCACTAAATACCACATATTTGAGGAGTAACAAAACAGTGTAACAAAACAACGGTACCCCAGCATGGTCACAGCTTTGAGCTGAAACTAATATATATATATATATATATATATATATATATATATATATATATATATATATATATACATGTATATAATATATATATATATGTATATAACTTATGTGTGTGTGCATATATGTGAGAGAGAAATAGAGAGAGAATAATGTGTACGTGAGGTTACGAACTTGGTGTTGTATTCGAATTATCAAGTTTATTCAATCTCTCCGGAGGCTTCCATATCAGAATTTCTTAGCAAGTCAAAATATTCTTTGACATACTGGATAACTAATGCTATTCACTGTTTTTTAACTTTCTACCCTATCTATTACCAAATGTATTGCATCTGATGGGAATTACCAGAAATAGACACACAGATCTGTGAGCACACATGCACACACGCACACATGCACACACACACACACACACACACACACACACACACACACACAAATGCACACTCTATTTGATATTGTTGAGGTTCTGAATATACAGAAATGCTTTGTTTTTGTTTTGCTTTGTTGCTTTTTGGTTATACTTAAGCTATTAAAGCAAATTTTTATGTAGTTCTTTTTTTATTTTAACAGGCATAGTGGAAGTAACAACCACTCAAAGCACTAGAATAGACCTGTCACCTAATGTGCAACCATGCACAGGACAGTGTGAATAACATGTACTTTCATGTGTGTAAGTTTGTATGTGCTTGTGTGCGTAAATATTTTCATGTAAGTGAGAGGGAGAGATATAAAAAAGGAGAGTGATACAGAAAGAGAAATGGAGAGTTAATGAGAGAGTGATAACACGAAGATAGTATGATTCACAAATAGGTAGATAGAAACAAATGAATATGACAGAATAGAAAATAAATAAGAAGAAGAGAAAGAAAGACAGGTGAGAGATAAGGGAAGTGAGACTGGCATTGGTTCATATTAACCCTGTAGCATTTAAACCAGCCATATATGACCCAAATAGTTTACCTGTTTTATATCCAAACTGGTTAGAAGTGACCTCTCACACCTACTCTACAATGTCATTCCAAAATTATATTATATCATATCATTGAAATCTCAAAGCTACAGGATAATGCTGGATTAATTTAAAACTATGTGAATAAATAAACATTATATTTGATAAAATAATGTGAATGCTAGAGGGCTAATGTAGGTTTTCTAACTTCCCTCTAACTTTCTATTTGCTTTTTTGCTTGTCTTTTTGAAGTACAGGCTTTAGATTCTAATGTTTTAAACAGATTCAGAATCTTACGAAATTAATTTTTTGTCAGACCAAAATTAAATTTAATGGAGTTAATCTGATTTTAGTTTTATGTAGTTAAAGTTAAGGGATTTCAAAGTTGCAGTACTTTTCTAGTATATAAATATATTTTACATGAATTTTAAATGTATATAAATGCAGTGTTTTTCCATGTGTTGATTTTGTAAATTAATAATTATAAATGTTGGTTGACTGAAGAGTATTTAAATGCAATATGGAACAAAACAAAAACAAAAACATTTTCAAAAATATAAATGTTCAATTTCTTTTATTTCACTTCTTTCTGTTTAACACTCATATGTACAATGTCCTTCATAAAAACATCTCGATACTATGAAATATTTATCTAAGTATGTAAGTATTCATACCAATCTTATTCTGTGCTGGTATTCACTCCATCAAATATTTGTCATTTGTATATTTGATTGTTGCCACATTGAGTTAATGGATAATGGATTATGATACTTTATGTGGCTGCATGTTACTATCTTCTTAATTTGGGCTACATGCAATTTCAACATTTTGATTTTAAGTTCTAAACTGAGAACCTATTGGATATCCTCAATTAACTAAGTAAATTAAAAGCAATTGCTATATTTTTCACAGATTTATGCAATAAGTACAGACATCATAACTTCTTCAATATTTTTTAACAAAGTTCTTTCAGATTTTTGTGTTTTAAACCATGAAAATTATGATTTGGAATTAAGACAAGTAGGGGAGATGTTTTAACATTACGAGGTAAAATTTAGGGTTAGTGTTAGGGATTAAATGTTAGAGTTAAATGGCAAAAGAGTTTTGAAAAAAAATTGAAATTGTGAAATATTTTTTGCAGAATTGTAATCTCTAATGTTTAAAATATAGAAAAACCATAGCAATTTCTGACAAAAAGAATTAAATCAAAACATGGTTACAGTAAATTGATTGTATTAATTTGTCTCTATCTTCAAAATTTACTAACAAAATTTTAATTCTGATTTACTTTCTAACACAATATGCTACTTTTGAATGTTTAGTGCAATATTTTGTGAAATTAATCTCATAATACTGTGATAGACAGGGAAATTTCATAGATATCTTTACTATAGACATCATTACATATGCTGCAATGAGTACTTTATAAATTGAAACTGAAAGAAGAGTTTTTTAAAGCTTCAGAACAAAATTTTTAAAAAATACTTTCAAATGCAAATAAAATATATTTAAATGTATAAAAAGAAGAACTACTATGACTATAAATTTTCTAACTCTTATCATTTTCTCATTTTTTTATGAAAAAACAAAATTATTTTTCAGATTCTGAAATTTTTATGTTCCAAACAAAAATATCCAAAGATTGATTTAAGAAAACTTAGTATAAAAGTTACCGAAGGGTATTACAAATCCATGCTAAATTGATTAAGCACCAAAGGATTAAGAGACATTGGAGAAAAAAAAAATAATAATGAGAGATTGATGCCACAAACTGTCAATACATATTAGGATGTTTTGTTTGCTTTCACTAATATTTCTCTTCAACTCTCCGCTCTCTGTCTCTCATTACCACTGAACTTGTTAAAACAGAATGACTCAAGGAAGAAATTTGTTCACAAATATATCAAGTCTGAAGTACATGTGCATTGATTATTCCTTGGAACTAAAGGGTTTCCCACTTCCATACTGAATATAATCTATGCGTATATGTTTGTATATATATATTTCGTTAATGAGAGAGATGGAAAATGAGAGATATGAGAATTTTCATTCATCACTACAATTGTTTCGACCCATCCAACGTCGGTCCCTCACAGGTGGGATATTTAACAACTGGTTCAGGAGCATCTCACGATGTAGATGTGTCTCTTTGGGTGATAAATAGATATAACTCATTAAAATTACAGTTCTGCAAAGTATCTTCTAAGTTCATGTAAAGAAAAGCAGCAAATTTAAGGATATAGCTTCATTTATATAGAAAATCAATAATAAAATATAACAAATGCGAAAAAACAAGTGAACACAATGCAAAAAAATTGTATTAAATATAACTATTAGTGGATATGAATGTATATATGCCCTCGCATAGGTTGTATGATGCATGTACACATGCTCATGCAAGTATCTATGAAGATGTAAACATACACACACATGTGGTTTGGTGCACATACACTCATATAGCAAATTAAATAACTACTTGGTGTTTATAAAAATGGGGAGATTAGAGCTAAATCTAGTTCATCTATACCTTAAAGTGAAATATGATTATTAATTAGGTTAACAGTTACTCAAAATTCATTCCCACTGTATTGTGCAAAAGTGCATTTATATGCGTGTAAGCATCACGTGAGTTTTTCAGAAATTCTATTAATGGTCTTCTCATTGGTCCACAGAATAAACAGAGATTCCATGGAGCAGAATCGACATCTCTTGGAAATGATATTATATGGATTTTGCATGCCTCACTATGAACCAAGTTATGTTATACTTAATTTTATCTTCCTTAAGTTGCCACACAAAATTGGCCAAAGATGTTGAATGTCACTTGTTGATTTTCTAAAAGCTAGCAACATGGTTGCAATAATGATTCTTCAATGAATCAGCAGTTGCCCCATGGTAAACATACACTCCTTCTCTTGTGTGTACTGTTCATTTATAGATACATTTATATATACATTGAGGTTCATCAATGGTCATCTTGATGTGTGTGTGTGTGTGTGCATACTTACATTTGTATATGTGTTTGTGTGTGTATATATATATATATATTTATTTATTTATTTATTTATTTATGTGTTTCAGCCAAGTGGCTGCGGTCATGCTGGTGCATTTGAGAAAGGCACCAACTGTTCTGCCTGCAACAACAAGGCCAAGCTTGTGGTCAAGATCAAGAAGATGTTTGAAGATTTACCTTGGGACACAGTGAGAAACACATGCACCAGATTCCAGAGCCATCTTGAAGCTGTGGTGGAAGCTGAGAGTGTCTGCTTTCAGTAAACTGTGATCTCCCAGTCATAATCTAGTTTTACATTTTGTTTGAAATACTTTCATTTTTAGATGGAATATTGTGTTTCTTTCCCCTTTAAACTGTAAAATTTAGACAGAACACCCTGTAGATATATATAAACCATAAAAAGTCATGAGACATGGAAGGGGAATATATTCATTTAACCACTTGATATTCTTAGTATAACAGTGTTTTACAGCATTCTCCATGTACGAATAATCATTGGATCATTGAAGTAACCATGATATTCTGGTGATATGATGAGCTAGCTTTCTTTATTTGAATTGATCTGTGAAGATACAATTATATTGTATAATGCAGAGCATGCATATCAATGCAAACATGTAATCAACACAGCATGAGGAAGGCTGTGATATGCTGGTAACCCTAAGGATGTCAAATGGTTAAAAAAACATTTTGATTTTTCATGGTTTATATTCCTCTCATGAAATAATCTCATTGATCAGATTTCCTGTATTATACTTCTTTGTTCTGGATTTCTATGTGGACTGTTAACCAAGTCCATTAGAGGAGTTTTCTGTAATAGTCACACAATTCTCAGAATCCATATCTTATACTACAAATATAAACACACACACACACACACACATCTGGAAATGTGATACATACAAAAGTCGCTCCAATATATGCCAACATAGTCATGGCATATCTAGAAGTCCAAATGTATGAACAAACTAAAACAAAGTATGGTATCACTTTAAAAGTTATCTGGTGAAAGCCTTATTATGTGGACATACAACCTAGATGAACTCAATGATTTCAAATTCCTTCTCAACAGCATCAATAACAGTCTTCATGTCACCATGGAATCTAGCCATAACCAACTATCCTTCTTAGACATTTTGATTATTAAAAATGACATGAACATAAAAACCAGCATCTACCACAAACCAATGGACTCTATACAGTGCCTGCAATTTTCTACCCCAAACAATCCATTTAACTTAGTTAGGAGAATCTGAACAACTGTCTCCAATCTCGATGTTCAGAATAAGAGATTACTTGAATTTAAAACAGGCACTACTTGAAAGAAAGTACCTGTCTACTCTAATAGAGAATGGAATAAAACACACCAGAGCAATAAACATTGATGAATAAAGAAAAACCAAAAGGAGTTCAGATACACCCAAAACTCCATCTTTTATTACAACACACAACTCCTGAAACATGGAAGGCTACATTAAACAAACGAAATTCACTTTAAGAATAAGATTACATATTCATCATCAACAAGTAAAGGATCCCATAACAAGACAAATTCCACTTAGGGAACATCTAGATATATGCGCATAAGCCAAATTTCCCAAATTTCATGTCTTCCCACTCTATTAACGTGCAGACAATACTCCAGATCAAACAAAAATTAATAATGAAAATCTGTTCATTAAAAACTACAAGCTGCTGCTAAACAGGTTATAAAAACATCAATAATACACACTTCCCCATTTCCCATGAATGAATTATTTTAGAATGTCTATTTGAGCTCATTTTTAAGAAAACCAAAATCTATGTAGCAGCTATCATCTATCTTATTTACTCCATACCTCATTATCTTACTTACTCCCTACCTTGTTAACAAAGAAGAGATATGTTTTAACATGTTCAATAGGAGATAACTAGCACTAATTGATAACATTATTCATTAACAGAATGAAAAACAGTCATTATCTGTAACACTTTTATATAAACAATTATCATATCAGTTATTTACATCTCTCTTTTCTAACTGTCATATGACATATTCAATGGAGAAAAGCTTTCATGTGACCTTCTCACATGACTGCCACATGAGCTTAATACATGAATTTCTATATCAATTTCTACATTAACAGATAATGTTCTGAGCCACATACCTGCTTTGAAAAACAAACTATTTTCATAACAACAGCCAGAATAGACATAATTTGTGACACAACTTCATGCACTGTACACTTTTGAAAATTTCTTGTGAAACCAGTAAAGCGCATTCCTATATTTTAAAATATAATTCAATTATAATTAATTCTAATATATTCTCTCTGCAATTTCAACTTTGTTTCTTTGATTCTTCAACTTGCTTGGATTAATAACAATTTTCATATATATATATATATATATGTATATACCATAAAAACCCATGTAATCTGTGCACCTGTGTAATTTATGCAGGTGATTTTCAGGATAAAAATTGTTAAAAAAGCTTCTGCTCATGTAAAAATTTGCACCCAAAAGTTTTCAGAATTGCTGATATGGCCAGGGGGAAAAGGCTTTCAATTTAGCTGTATTTAGCATAATTTCACTTACTTATGATTAGATTTTATTAAATTTTCATTAAATAAAAATAATTTCTGTTTAACAGGTATCACATTGAATGCTATTAAATTATGAAATGTTTGTGTTGCTTATTATAAACTTTATTTTACATTTGTTGCCCACAAGAGATTATGGCCAATCTTTAGCATACTTCTGTATGTCTTCTCAAATCATGATCACAGGGAAAGTTGTTAATAATTCCTATCAACAAAAACAGAACTGATAAATATGCACAAGTGTTGCAAAATAAGTTTAATTACCAACAAGCATCAACTTGGATGATACTTTAGTCAACCGATAGAGGAAGATGACCAATCAAACTAACTATGTAAACAGAATTCTGATTGGTCGAAAGTGTCTTCCCATCTCAAGCTCTGATTTTCTGCCTATTCTTGTTGGAACCTTTAATATGAAGTATTGAAATTTTAATCCTTCACACTAATAACATGTCAAGCAAACTTTAAAATTTGTCATTACCATTTTAGCCAGGAGACCAAACTGAAAGTTTGGTAACATGCTAAAATAAACATTAAAAATCGAAAGGAGAAAATAAACAGCTTTGCAAGTTTAGCTTAGTGTTTATTGAACAAGAGAGGTGCGAAATTTAAGAAGCGACTTGTTAGAATATACATGTGTGTGAGGAAACATAAACAAGAATAGCAAAAATCTACTATACCAAAAGAACTAGTAATACATACATTACAAGTGTTCTATGAAGAGAACATACGATTGCTGCATAATTCAACATGAATGTGAAATGCATAATTCAACATGAATGTGAAATGACATTAAACATCATATAAGGTAAATGAAGGTTTCTGTAGGAACGCTAAGTCATATTCACTTAGTGATTTTACATGTGCAAGGATGAATTATGATGATGTCATTGGCATTAGACTCAGTAAGAGCTGGTAGTGGCGATGTTGGTAGTGATGAATATCATTGTCCTAATGCGGAGAAAGTGAGCAATAGCTTCCTGGAGGCAAATGCAAGCTAGACTTCTTAAGCAGAGAAAAACTGATCTATTTAAGGAAATTGCTGGACTCCATTGCGATAGGTAGAAACTCCAAGCAACATAAAATAGTTAACTATGTGGTGTGTGCGTACGAGTAGATGTAATCGCCTTACCTCAGTTTTCCTTTCCTCGACTGCGAGTCCGTCTTGCGGTATCCGATCCTTGAAGCTTGCCCCGACCCAAGGTACACCAGGTATAGCAGCTGCTTCTCCCCAAACCTTCCCAAATCTAGACCGTCGCTTAACACGTCTTGTCCTGACCGCAGCCCCGTTCGAAAAGGGCACGAACGCCGATCGAGGCTCCCTCTGCCCTGTATCCCCTTCCGGTCAACTCGCCCTTCCGGTCAGCCTCCCAAGACACTGACGTCATACCACACGCCACCCTGATCTTAAAGATCACGTTCACCCCTACTCCAATTCGAAGTCCGCCATCCAACCGGGTGGGCACCCTACATGTCGAGATCTTCTCAAGCTAGGTGGCTCGTTTCCATCGCACTCTTCATCCGACGAAGTGGCAATCCTGCGCAGATCCAGCACGTGACGCGGCATTCCATCCACAGAGACATTGTTTCTGGAATTGACCGCTGTCACTGTTCCCCTGCCCCATTGTGATGTGCAGCGTGCCTTCGGCGGCTTGACCCAAACTTCCTCCCCTACTTTCACGCCGGCAGGTCCCTTCTCTTCCTCGCAGAACTCCGGCGTCTTACAGGGATTCCTCCATTCATATCTGAACACCACTCTGTGCGGCACAGACACTTCCGCTTGTCCGGATCAGGGAGACATATTGTACCAGTAGACCGCTTCCAGGGGCAAAATGTGCCCCCTTTAAGCCATGGCCTTGATCGTCCGATGGTGCCTCTCAACGATTCCGTTGCCACTCGGTCTATACGCCGCTCTAAATAATCGTCGCACCTTCCACCAGTCAAGCATCTCTCCCAACGCTTCCGAACGAAACGCCGCCCCGTTGTCCATTAGCAGTTCTTCCACAGGACCCCTCTCCAAGAATATCCCGTTCAGAATGTGGCCAATCTCATCGGCAATGCCCGTCCTCAGCTCCCTCCAAATGGCCAGCCGGCCCGGCCCGCAGTCGACCATGCTGAGATACATTTCCTGACGGGAGTGCGTCACATCCACAGCCAGTCTCCTCCAGTTGCGCTCTACTGAGAAGTTCTCCTGCTCATGCCCACCCGGGGCGGGGTCAATGGACTGGCATCTGTCACATTTCACGACCACTTTCTTAACGTTTCTCCTAGTGACGTCAGCATCAACCATTTTCGCCAGATACAGGGTCCTATCCACCCCCAAGTGGTGCATAGCATGTAGCTCCTTCAGTTCGGAGTCACCCAGCCGACACGCTGCTGCTATCCCTTTCCTTGATTCCTCCGGTTCCTCCAGCCACGCATTTTTCACCCTGGTCAGTGCGTCCGCCCTGTTTCTTTCCGAAGGCACGAAAACCACGGTCAGCTTCAGTCCAAACTCGGCGATCAGCTCTCCCAGAACTCCTAGGCGGCGTTTCACCAACACCTCTGCGGCACCTTTCGTCCGGACACTCTTCTCGCTGGTAATTACTGTTCCTACCCAGCCGACCACGGTGGCCGAATCCGTCCGGATCTCGATCGAGCGCAGTCCCCATCTCAGGGCCAGGTTCACCCCTTTCAGCACCGCATCTAGTTCGGCGACATTGATGTGGTTGAAGTCGTCCGCTTTCCGTAGCCAGGCCGCATCCTCCACCTCAGCACCTTCGATCTCCAACACAACCCCTATCGCTATACTGCTAGCATCACACCAAACCATCCCGCACTTCGTTTTGGGCACATACTAGTTTCCTCTGACCGGGTCTTCCGCTCTCGTTCTCTCCAGGATTTCCCGCATCATCGCCACGGTCGCCTCTCCTACCTTGTCACTCCAACTCTCCCCCTCCGCTCATCTCTTGATGTAACTACATGCAATGCGCAACCAACGAGCGATCGGATAGTGTCCGATCAACTTCCCACAAACCGAGAACAACTCTCTCTTGCTGACGCTGGAACTCAGCTCTGGGATCTCGTTTCCTCTCCGGAACACCAGCTCGCCCGATCTGTCTTTTTGTAGCTTCAGCCCCAGCGCAGCTCCCCCCACCATCGACTCAGGCGGCTTCGCAATCAGCCCGAACCTCTCCAGGTGTCTCACTACCTCGGTGGCTGGCACTAGTCTCGTCAACCAAAATGTCGTCGATGTAGGAACTGGTGGCCTTCCTTATTCTCTCCTCTTTCCCTAGGACGGACTTGAGCACCATCACCATAATTTTTGGAGCGGAATTCAGCCCGAAACCCAGCCTGGTTAAACAGTACGTTCGGCCCTTGTACCACACCAGCTGGTATCGCCACAGCTTGTCACTCACACGGAGCTGCAAAAATGCCGACTTCAAGTAGACGATCGTCGCTGCCTTGGTCGACTGTCTCCACACACGTAATGTCTCACCGCAAACGTCTGTTGCCTCGCTTCCCGTGTGCGCGATATATGGTCGTTCAGTTCCCTAAAGTCCAACACCGGTCTGACTTTTCCTTTCGTCGGCTGCACCACCGCCATCAGAGGCAGCACTCCACTCACCACCTCCTCTTTCCACGGGACAAGGACTCCTTCCTTAATCCATCTCTCTACCTCCTCGTCGAACTCGACGCCGGCGTGACCTTTCAACGTATGCTGGTAGCAGCTCACCCTGTTCTTTAGTAGTGGAGGCTCGTCCTTCCATCGCCACTCTATCGTCCACCTCCGACCATCAAACGCCGCCTGGAAATCTTTGTCTTCGATGGTGTAAGCGGCGCTGTCCTCGACGGGGCTCTGCTCTCCCTGGCGGTCCCGACTCACGGCGCATGATGCCCCCACGCTTCCGAACGTGACCTCATCTCCTGCAATCCTAACGCCACCAAGACGGTTGATAGCGTCCATCCCCAACACGACATCAACCCCGTCTATCACATAGTCGATCATGATCACCCGTAGCCTCAGCCCTGCACTCGGTAACGCTATCTCCAGACTGGAGCTGCCCCTGCAACGGATCTCTCTACCGTCGACCGCTCGGACGCTACTCGTCCCATCCCATTTCTTCGCCACACTTGGCGTCACGAGGGTAGTCGTGCAACCCGTGTCCACGAGGGCCTTGAACTTCTACCCCTCGGCCTCGACTTCGACCACGGGCAGCGCCTCCACAAGCGACTCTACTTGGTTGCGGGGAAAGTTTGAGAGGCAGCAACTTCTCCACGGTCGTTTCCCTGGTCGCAATCACGGGCGATGTGCCCAGTCTTCCTGCATCGATAGCAGACGGGCCCCGATTCGGCGCATTCCCTCGCCATGTGCGGCCCCTGACATTTGAAACACTGGCCCGAGAACGGCCGCTGTCGTTGCTCGGTAGGCTTCCTCACGCCTTTCTCAGGCCGTCGTCTGTCGCAATGCGCCTCTGTCGCCGCCATCGCTATCGGCTTCCTTCCGACATGCTGTGTCAACACGCGAGCTTGCGCTACTAGCTCGCTGAGCGCCATCTTCCTCCCGCCAGGCAACTGCTGTAATCGGATCCCTACGTCGTCGGGGAATCCATTTACAAATGCCAGCAGCGCCGCTCTGTCCAGGCCTTCTCCCGTAAACCCAGCCAGCGTGGCCAGTCTTCGCACTTCCGCCGCGTATTCATCCACCTGTTCTCCCCCCCCCCCATCTAATCGTTCCTAGTTTTACGAAGGCAGCGTACTCACTCTCCGTATATGCCTCTCTCAGCCTCCGTTCGACGTTCTCTGCACTTAATCTTTCTTCCTCGTCCATTTCTAGGTAGAGGGTCAGGGCGCTCCCTTCCAAGTACAGAGCCATGAGATTCGCCACATTCCTTGCAGCTTGGCAACGAGCCTAATTTTTCGTATCCAGGCCATCACATCTCCTTCGCCATTAGAAGGCCTGATCACATCGCTGGCGATCCTAATCTTGGTGGCTGCCATCGCGGCGAATTTCTGCACGTGGTGCCGAAATAGCTTGTGGTGTGTGCGTACGAGTAGATGTAATCGCCTTACCTCGGTTTTCCTTTCCTCGACTGTGAGTCCGTCTTGCGGTATCCGATCCTTGAAGCTTGCCCCGACCCAAGGTACACCAGGTATAGCAGCTGCTTCTCCCCAAACCTAGACCATCGCTTAACACGTCTTGACCTGACCGCAGCCCCGTTCGAAAAGGGCACGAACGCCGATCGAGGCTCCCTCTGCCCTGTTTCCCCTTCCGGTCGACTCGCCCTTCCAGTCAGCCTCCCCAGACACTGACGTCATACCACAAACTACTTCGAAAAGTAGTTAACCATTTAATGGTTTTAGTAAATTTATACAGAAAAAGTAAGCTTTATACTGTTCAGCATAAATAAAAGTCAACTTCATTATATTTTTTCTGTTAAACCCTATTATGACATTGGATGAATCAACTTCCCATACAAATGTTTACATTTGTACATCATTTTTCAACAGAAAAAATTTCTAAAAAAATTCTGAAAATGATCAACTCACGCAATTTATGCATCCACTAAAGTTTATTTTTGTTTTTGTGAAAGTGCATAAATTACATGGGTTTTTACAGTGTGTATTTATGTATGTATGCGCATATATAAGTATGTACGTGTGTATGTATGTATGGATGTGTGTATGTATGTCGTATGTGTGTTTGTATATATATATGTATGTATATATATATGTATATATATATCTATATATATATATATATATATATATATATATATATATATATATATATATATGTGCACAGACAGACCCACAGACACACACACACATGTGTGTGTGTGTTGTGAAGCATGAGACATAATCAAAGTTTAAGCTCGGTAGTAAATTGCACACTCCACTTATTTATACAGGGCAGTTTAATGTAGAGCATGAAACTATAAGACAGGGTAGTGTACAGAATACAAGCCACATAATAGAATTCATAAATTACAGAAAAGATATACAGTATTAAACTTATGTATTTGTTTTTCAAGATTCTTGATGTAAAATTGTGTTGAAGCAGATATTGTTATACTTGGGGAAGATCATCTTTTGCCAATCAAATACATGCACTATTTGTTTGATTTACGCTTTAGTTTTATTATTATTATTACTTTTAGTTTATTTTTCATCAAACATTCTGTGACATGTCTCCTCTACAAAATAGAATAGGCAGGATAAGAGGAGACACATGGGATAGACAGTCACTGAAGAGATCACAGAACATGTGATAAAAGAACTTTGACAAATCAACTAATAATAATCCTTTCTACTGGACCTTGGTGGGAAGGGACTAGTTGATTATATCGAGTTCAGTGTTTCACTGGTACTTAATTTATTGACCAAAAGGATGAAAGGCAAAGTTGACCTTGACGGAATTTGAACTCAGAATGTAACAACAGATAAAATATCACTAAGCATTACGCCCAGCATGCTAACAGTTCTGCCAGCTACCCACTTTAAATAAACTAATAATAATAGTAATAAAGCTGAAGTGAAGATCAAATGAATAGTGTGAATGTTTAATCAGAAAAAGATGACCATCAATAAGTGTAACAATACACAGTATTTTATTCATTACAAGGGGGTGCTGAAAAGTTCCTGGCTTTGGGTAAAAGAAAATACAGGAGGATCAGTTAATTATGATTTTATCCAACATATTTCTCTCCCAGATTCACAGACTTATTGTAGTAGTCCTTCAGTTTTTCTAGGTCCTGTAAAAGAACTAGGAAGGTTGGGCCTCTAACCAGACCTTTCACAATACCCTTAAAAGCAGGAACTTTTCAGTATCCCCTCATATAACACATATGATCATTTTAGCAAACGACACCCAAGATGACATAATGGTTGGAACATTAAGTAATCTTGTTAATTCAGTGTTAGTAAAAAATGCAATGCGTGATGTTATATACTCAATATATTTCCTTGTCATGCAAATTATGAAGAACATCATTGACATATGCAGTTGGAGATAAATAACCAGAACACAGATGCTCAAGGTAATGCCTTCCCCAAATTGAAGTGGATAGACACACACATGCATTCTAACATTATCTTCATTTCTTCTGTTAGCAATGGTAAAATAGTGTTGAAATGTGTGCAAGTACTACTTTGGGGGGAGTAAAGATGTTGAAGCTCCGTTGTCTATCTGCTACTGCATGTATCATTGGTGATGTTGTTGACAATTTGCATAGCATGAAAACTTATCAGGCATTTGATACCACTCATTGCATATATTGCTATCATTGATGAGGAGGTTAACAAAATCTCATGTTTCAACCATTATGTAATCCTCGTTATCATTTGTTGTCAAACCTTCCAACCCATGCCAGTGTGGAAAACAGACATTAAATGATGATGATGATGAGATGATACATACACACACACACACATATACATACTCACATAGATATGTACACAGAGATATAAACACACACACGCACACACACATATATATACTACATATATATATATATATATATATATATATATATATGCGAGAAGACCCGGCAAGCCAAGTGAGACCTAAATCTAAGGCCCAGCCAGCCCACTTATGTGTACCTTCTTTCCTTCATTGGACACTAAATTCCACTTGTGAAGACCTGTTGAGGCAAGTGAAATCGAAATCGAGTTAAATTAAAACTGGATACTAAACCCCACTGCGAAGACCTGTTGAGGCAAGTGAAATAGAAATAGATTGTTGCCAGTGCCCCTGGACTGGCTCATGTGTGGGCGACACATAATATCTTTCGTGCGAGATCGTTGCCAGTGCCCCTGGACTGGCTCTTGTGCGGGTGACACATGAGGTTTTTTCGAGCGAGATCGCTGCCGGTGCCCCTAGACTGGCTCATGTGCGGGCGACACATGATATCTTTCGAGCGAGTTCGTTGCCAGTGCCCCTGGACTGGCTCATGTGCGGGCGACACATAATATCTTTCGTGCGAGATCGTTGCCAGTGCCCCTGGACTGGCTCTTGTGCGGGTGACACATGAGGTTTTTTCGAGCGAGATCGCTGCCGGTGCCCCTAGACTGGCTCATGTGCGGGCGACACATGATATCTTTCGAGCGGGACCGTTTGCCAGTGCCGCCGGACTGGCTCATGTGCAGGCGACACATGATATCTTTCGTGCGAGTTCGTTGCCAGTGCCCCTGGACTGGCTCTTGTGTGGGTGACACATGAAATGTTTCGAGCGGGATCGTTTGCCAGTGCCCCCGGACTGGCTCATGTGCGGGCGACACATGAAATCTTTCGAGCGGGATCGTTGCCAGTGCCCCTGGACTGGCTCATGTGCGGGCGACACATGATGTCTTTCGAGCGGGACAGTTTGCCAGTGCCCCCGGGCTGGCTCGTGTGCGGGCGACACATGGGGTCTTTCGAGCGGGATCGTTGCCAGTGCCCCTGGACTGGCTCTTGTGCGGGTGACACATGAGGCTTTTTTCTTTTTTTTTTTTTACGAGCGGGATCGTTTACCAGTGCCCCCAGACTGGCCCATGTGCGGGTGACACATGAAATCTTTCGAGCGGGATCGTTGCCAGTGCCCCTGGACTGGCTCATGTGCGGGCGACACATGATATCTTTCGTGCGAGATCGTTGCCAGTGCCCATGGACTGGCTCTTGTGCGAGTGACACATGAGGTTTTTCGAGCGAGATCGTTGCCGGTGCCCCTGGACTGGCTCTTGTGCGGGTGGCACATAAAAGACACCATTTCGAGCGTGGCCGTTTTCGTGCGGGTGACACGTAAAAGCACCCACTACACCCTCTGAGTGGTTGGCGTTAGGAAGGGCATCCAGCTGTAGAAACTCTGCCAAATTAGATTGGAGCCTGGTGTTGCCATCCGGTTTCACCAGTCCTCAGTCAAATCGTCCAACCCATGCTAGCATGGAAGGCGGACGTTAAACGATGATGATGATGATGATGATATATATATATATATATATATATATATATATATATATATATATATATATATATATACACATATATACATACATATAAATACATATATATAAATACATATACACACACACACACACATATATACACATACTTATATGAGTATGTGTTAGTGCAAATCTATAATTTGGTATTGTTGGTAAATCAACTTCTAGAAAAGAACAAAAGATTTACTGATGGTGGGACAATATAAATTTAGTAGAGTAAAAATTGATAATATTGCTTTGGCTGCTATTTCAAGATTCACCTTTAATGGCTTATCAATCAGTGAACTTTTGAATAATAATCTCACCATTCATCAGACAATTTTTTTCACAAAAAGGGCTGCTTACATATGAATCTAATAGAGTTATGCATCAAAGAGTTGGGTTATTTATTTTGTGGTTGAATGAGAAGGAGGAGTGAGAGAATTACAAACAAAGGCATAAAGAAGGAGAAGGTAAAAGCTAAATGGGTTAGGGAGCAGAGCAAAAAATAAAGAATGAAAACAAGGAACAATAGATTGATAATGTACAATGGGATGGATTACAAAGACATTTCTATTCAGTAGGGAGAGAGAGAGAGAGAAAAAGAGAGAAAGGTTAAATAGCAAAAGCCTGAAAAATAATTAATGGATATTCAGATAATGTGACTATCAGAAGACAGAACTAGCCTTGTAATACTGTGTTGTAAAGAACTTAGCATATATATCACTAGAGCTATAGATATGCACACACACACAAATATATACACAATTCCAAGAGAAGCTGCACTTCATATCAATATTGCTGTCTGTTTTTACATTCTCAGTTCGAATTCCACTGAGGTCAACTTTGCCTTACATCCTATTGGGGTTGATAAAATAAGTTGACATAACTGACTACCCACTCCCCTGAAATTGCTGGCCTTGTACCAAAATTTGAAACCAATAGTACTGTCTTCTTCAAGTCTTCAGGAAATATACCTATGCATAGCCTTTTATTGGTATGCTGAGTGTTTCCCTTCTTTGAGGTATGTTAGTCTGGCTGTTTTGGATTTGTATGAAAGATCATTCAGAAGAGAGTGCTTCCTGAGGAGGTTGCTGCCAACATGTGAGAAATTGTTCTCTTCATTTTTCAGCACTAAGTTAATGCATTTATTTTGGCTGCTATTTTCTAGCAAGTGTTGTCTGAGAGAGAGTATATGACATTTGAAGGCTAACTGCCTTGATCTCATGCCCCTGCCTCCTTCATCTCTGAATTTCACCAGAGTATAAATATCTGTAACGGTGATACTTATAAAAAAAATTTTTTAATTAATTCAGTTCAATTAAAAAGCATGGGTAAGCCATGCATTATAAGTCACACTATAATTTACAAAAGAGTTTATCTGCACACAGGCTATGCATTGCCCCTCTGGTGCATATTTTTTCATTGCTATTGTTATTTTTATTATTATTATTTTCATTAGCATCTTCTTTCAATTTTGTTTCCATTTTGTTTCCATTTTGTTTCCATTTCTCTGACAACTAGGGCAGAGAAACGTACTGTATACATTGGTAGGCCATTAAAATAAACACACCAGATTTTTCATTTACAAAGTCATGTGATAGAGAAAAAGGGAAAGACAGAGAGAAAAAGGAAAAAATAAAAATTAAAAAAGTAAACAAATAAAATAAAAGGGGGGAAAAGGAAAGAAAATTCACAGCGACAATGCTCTTCTCAATACATGTGATATATCAGTTAAGACAATTATTTGCACTTCTTGCATGGATGGTAAGCCAGGGATCATTCTTAAATAATTTTCAGTTCCTTTTTTGATCATTCCAAGTGTTCCTACAATCACTGGTACTGTAACCATCTTGAGAAGCCCTATCTTTTCGATTTTGATTACCAAATCTTTATATTTTCTGAACTTATCAAATTCTTTATTATTATTTTTATTATTATTATTATTATTATTATTATTATTATCATTATTGTTATTATTATCTTTGCTATTGTTGTTGTTGTTACTTAGTTTTAATCTACATGTTTGATGCAATTACTTGCTGGGAGATGTTGAAATACCACTGAAAGCCTGGGGAGGGGAAATGGAAAGGGTAGTAGAGTAGTACCTCCATATAATACAACACAAATATGATAGGGTTTTTCTAAGGATGTTGGCAGTACTTGTCAGCACAATCTTTTTTTTTTCTTAGGATATGGTACTCCTGAGATGTTGTCTGAATGTTTCTGATATCCTTTTTTTATCATACCTAGGGTACCTACAATAACAGGAACAATTTTTGCTTAAAAAATTTGACATCTTTATATCTTTAATTTCCAGGCCCTTATATTTACTACGTTTGTCAAATTTCTTTACAGATATATTTTTATTGGTGAGAACACTTACATCTGCATGTAGTTTCTTCTTCTTCTTCTTCTTCTTCTTCTTTTTTTTTTTTTTTTTTTTATTATTATTATTATTATTATTATTATTATTATTATTATTATTATTATTATTATTATTTTATGTTTGACTTTTGTTTTGCATTTGTACAAGTTGGATCCAAGTCTCACCCAGAGACCTCAAGAGACAACAAGTTAGAAGTTCATGTAGGTGTTATGCCTAGGGTACCATATATTTGGATTTGTACAGTTTTGTTCAAGTGAATGTTTAAGAAACCATAAGAAAATTATGTTTGCTTTAAAATTTGAGATCACATAGACAGTATTTTACGTAGGATATGGGCAGTTCCCATGAGCACTATCTTTTGGACTTCAGCCATTTTGGGGTTTCCTGGTATCTGAGCTAGGTAGTAATCAGCCCGTTTCGCTGTCATTCCCAGGGCACCTATGACAATAGGTATTGTTTTCGTCTTCAGATTCCACATTTTGCTAATTTCTATTTCAAGATCTTTATATTTGCTCAGTTTTTGGTAGGTCTTGACAGATACGTTTATATCAATTGGGACAGTCATATCAATGAGGAGGCATGATTTTTGTCTGAAGTCTTTCAGTATGATGTCTGGCCTATTTGCGTCTATCTTTCTGTCAGTTTGAATGGTGAAGTTCCAGAGGAGTGCAATGTGATCATTTTCAAGTACTGGGGGTGGTTTGTGTTCCCACCAGTTTTTATCATGGGGCAAGTCCAGGTTTTTGCATATTACCCAGTGAATATATTGTGCAGCTCTATCATGCCTGTTGAGATACTCTGTAGGCGCAAGCAGACTGCACATGGAGACAACATGATCGATGGTCTCATTTTGTTGTTGGCATATACGACATAATGGGGAGCTGCCGTTCTTTAATATGTTGGCCTGGTAGTTCTTTGTAGGTAGGCATTGATCTTGGGCTGCTATGATAAACCCCTCTGTTTCTGATTTCAATCCAGAGGCCATTAACCATTGGTGGGTAAGGGCTTTGTCAATATCTGCATTATTCGCTCTCTTTGGGTATTTGCCATTGAGAGGTTATTATTATTATTATTATTATTATTATTATTATTATTATTATTATTATTATTATTATTATTATTATTATTATTATTATTATGATGATGATGATGATGATGATGTTGTTTTTTTTCTTCTTTCTTCAAATTTTCTCCCATTTCTCGCCGAGTGTTTTCCGTACACCTAGGGCAGAGAAACTCGTTGTATGCATTCCCAATTTACACACGCAAATTCACAGGTAAAACATGTATTTAAGAAAAAAAAAAGAAAAAAAATCATGAATGGATGTTGTTTTCACAGCGATAATGCTATTATTATTATTATTATTATTATTATTATCATCAGCACTATCATCATCATGTTATTATAAAAGTTACAGACAATCACTATAAAAAGCTTGATTTATCTTACTAAAATTATGCAATTTTAACTGTGCAGCATTAGTATTTAGTAGTTAATTAACAAATTGTTTCATATTCATTTTACTCTTGAAATTCTATTGCTTGTTGTTGCTTGCAACAACAAAGTATTTTTACAGTTACTTGCAATAGAACACTGATTAAAGAAACTTTGTATTCTTTTTTAATTTAATGTCTCCATTAGTAACAGCTTGTCATTTCTGTCACTATTGTCACAACTTCCTCTTCAACAAACAATTTTCAGACATTTTTCAGAACTGAATATCAAGAATTTCTTTTGTAATAATTTTTTATCTTTGTTAATGACAATTTCTGGACTGGTTTCAGAAAATTCACATTATTTAAACAAGTATAAATAATCTTCACTGTGTCTTACTTCTATAATATTGCCAATATATGCACTAAATTAAAAATGGAATCCATTTTGCAATCACATTTGCATAAGGTTTACTTTGAATGTCATCAAGTTAAAATAAAATTCCTGTATAAATTTCTCTTTGATATTATTCCAACTTTAAAGTTCAAAATTCTCTGGTTATATGGTTGAATTAATGATTTAGCATTTGAAGGCAAGAAAATTACTTTGATGTTCTTAATGACAAATTATTTCTGTATGCCATATAATTGTCAAAACAATTTTCCACTTTGATTCCAATCTCACTTACGTAACCAGTTCTTAAAATAACTGGAGTCGGCCACACCTTAATAATAGGATAAAAAGAAATCACTCATTTGAAGATTTTCATTTTTACACAAATGTGTCCAAAATTCACTTGAAAATGGAACCCTACTTCATTTTATAAATATTTCTAGAAGAATATTTAGTAGTAATTTTAGAACATTCTATCTTAATTCAAACTCAAGCTAATAAATAAATAATCAGTTCTTTTCCTTGCCATAAATACATATGTACAATATTGTCATATTTTTTCCACCTGCAGACAACCATCAGTTAGTGAGAAATTTTCTTTGTCCATTTTAAAAGCTCTTTCATTTTTTTGATACATAAGTGGTCAATAATTGAAGTATTCTTCCCCTGAACATTGTCAGATTAAATTTCAAGACTTAACTCGATTTGACTATTTTCACCAGAATGCATTCTTTTACAAAGTCTATGTAAGTGCTGATTTTTTCATGTCAGATTCGTTTCTATTTTTGAAATCTAAAACAATATTGGCTGTGAAATTTTTAAATGAAAAGTAGACTGTATTTCAGCAATATTTTAAGTTTTAACAAATCTTTATGGCTCTTATCCTAATAGTCACCTGTAGCCACTTTTAGTCAATAGAAAACAATGTAAATAGATTTAAAAATCACTGTTGAGTTCTTTGGGCTCACAGATTCACAGATTCCATGAGAGAAACAGAACTATGAACGACAGTCCCCTATAAGTTGAATCCAAATTTTAAAGATGAATGGTTAATTAGAGTAATATGATATCACAAAATAAGTGATAAATGAATATGGTTTACTTGGTAATTTTTGATAACAATATTCAGAGTTTTGATTTAATCATATTGACTATGTTAACATGCTAGTACCTTCATTCTTGATGTAGACACACAGTTCCACCACCATCACATCCAATTGCCATCCACAACTATTACTATTAATGTATTACATCAGCTGTAGTAGTGTAGTAATTTGATAATAATACACCTTTGATAATATTATCAATGTTATAAAAATTATTTCCTCTGATTATGTACTCTCATACACATATACCAACTTTTCTATATGTGATAGTGGATTTTCATCGATGAGTTCTTGAAAATTGGTTATTTTCCCTAAAACTATATATTTTATATATACTTTATCTATAAGGCTCAATTTAATTTTAATTTTTTATAAATTGATTTTAATTGAGTTTTTTACCTGTAATTTTGGATTTTGTCCCTAATATTATATATATATATATATATATATATATATATATATATATATATTTCTAGCACATTGAATGTCCACGTTAGTGGTCAACGTTATATATAAAAATATACTTTAATCCCCTGAGATTGCAGATATTGTTTCTGAATCTCTTTGATTCTTTAAATGTGCTAGCTTCTTGGTAATAAATCGATATTAATTAATATATTATTTTTTACCCTATGTTTTAATGTGATTAACCATAACCAAGTTCTCAAACTGGATATATGCGATGCAGTAAATATTTTCTGCAGACATATTCCCGGAATTAGCGCGCCAAAACGAAGACTTGTAAATTTTACCATTAAGCTGTAATTAACAGAACCACATACACGTGCACCTATGACGGTGGGCAACTTTGTATAGGGTTCTGAGAATTATGGTTACATTACGAATAGGCTGAAGAGAAACAGACATTCAGCAAGAGTGTTAATTTCGAAACTAGTTCCTGTTTTTAATAATGATTTTTTTCGGTAACTTTAAATGTCTTGCCCGCTTACGCTTTGGTATTCCGCTGAATTTCGTTTTGAGAACAATTTAGGTCTTAGTAGACACAAGATGTGATCTATTTCTAGCACATTGAATGTCCACGTTAGTGGTCAACGTTATATAAAAATATATATATATATATATATATATATATATAGCACCCACTACATTCTCTGAGTGGTTGGCATTTAGGAAGGGCATCCAGCTGTAGATACTCTGCCAAATGCTGTGCGTGAGAAAACCCAGCAAGCCAAGTGAGATCTAAATCTAAGGCCTCAGTGAGTCCACTTAGGCATACCTTCCTTCATTGGACACTAAACTCCACTTGCAAAGACCTGTTGAGGCAAGTGAAATCGAAATCGAGTTAAATTGGACACTAAACTCAGCTTGCGAAGACTTATTGGAGCAAGCGAAAGCGAATTTGTGATAGCACCTGTGCCCAGCATCGCCTTTCTGGCACTTGTGCCCGCGGCATGTCTAAGGACTTTCGAGCGAGATCATTGCCAGTGCCCCTGGACTGGCTCTTGTGCGGGTGGCACATAAAATACACCATTTTGAGCGTGGCCGTTGCCAGTACCGCCTGACTGGCCTTCGTAGGATTTTCGAGCGAGATCATTGCCAGTGCCCTTGGACTGGCTCTTGTGCAGGTGGGACATAAAATACACCATCTTGAGCATGGCTGTTGCCAGTACTGCCTGACTGGCCTTCGTGCGGGTGACACGTAAAAGCACCCACTACACTCTCTGAGTGGTTGGTGTTAGGAAGGGCATCCAGCTGTAGAAACTCTGCCAAATCAGATTGGAGCCTGGTGTAGCCATCTGGTTTCACCAGTCCTCAGTCAAATCGTCCAACCCATGCTAGCATGGAAAGCGGACGTTAAACGACGATATATATATATATATATATATATATATATATATATATATATATATATATATATATATATATATATATATATGAAATATTCATTTATATATAATTTTTAATTTGGGCATACACCTGGTAGTATGCCATTTAAAGCACTTTCACTGTCTTTGGCTACCTGATGTCATCAACAGTATGACTATAAGTGCCACTGGATTTAATAAATGAGAGAAAGAGAAAATGGAATTCATGAAATTCTTTATTAATCACTACAATCGTTTCAGCTCATTGGACATGGCCCCTTGTGGGTGAGATTCTGTACAGTTGGTTGTGGTGCATTGTTTGATACAGATGTGTCTCATCAGGTGACTTTTCAAAAGGTACCTTACTTGTTAAACCTGGTTTTGCTCATTTCAATTATAATACATTTCATTACTTGCCTGAAACTTGTGCCTTACAGGGGCGATCAAGATATAGAATTACTTAGAATAAAGTCCAGCTCTTTTTATTTTTGATTCTTACATATATGTATTTTATTTACGATTAATTGTAAGTAGGTTCATTAGCTATACAAACAATTGTACTCCATTCTAAGTTATTCTACAGTGCACTCCTGAAGATGAAATAAAGGGTTAGGTTTAAAATTCTGATACAACAACTGAGTTCAGCACAAGACGCCCGAAAAAGGCTGAAGTGTACAACAGCCGAAACATATTGAAAGCAACAATCAAGATAAGGACATCAGTCCTTATAAATTTCTCATCTCAGCAATTTGCATTGAAAAATATTTTGTCTTAAGGAAATTGTTCCCAAAATGTGAATATGATCAGTTCTCTGATTTATGTATGAAACCAAAATATTAAACAATCATAATTAATAGATAAATTGTAGGACAAAGTAGTAAGTCATATGACAAGAGCTGTAAATATTCAGTTTAATACATAATATATCAGTTGTGAGATATTATTTGGAATTGTTTAGTTGTTAAAGAATTAAAAAAGACAATAAAAAAAGAAGTAGGATGCACGACCAGATTCTCCTTTAACTAGCTTAAGAAAACTGAAAAATATCATCACATACGGGCATCTATCTCAAGTTGGATATGTTACTTAGCCAACAACATACACACACACACACACACACACACACACACACGTAAGTTAAAAAAGTTAAAGAGGAGCCCAACAAAGGAACGAATAGAAAATTCACACACAAAACTCCATCCAACGAGAGTTCAATATTACTAAAGGTTTCAACTACATGTACTTATCATACTATTAATAGTTTCCTGTACATGCATATGTTCAACAGGCGCCAATCAATTGGAAGCGTGATAAGTACATATGGTCGATACGTTTAGTAATATATATATATATATATATGTGTGTGTGTGTGTGTGTGTGTGTGTGTGTGTGTGTGTGATCACTGTTCGTAGCCACCTCAACATGGCTATCCATTCAAACAGACTTTACTGCGATGTTTTAACCCCAAGAGGACATCTCCTCTATCTGGTTAATGATGCACAACTACATTTGAGATATTGCAAGCAGGGGGAGTGAACTCCCACCATCTTCTAGCGATGGGATCAGCAAACCAGCCTGGTTTCAGGCTGATTCTGACTCTCTTCAGTACTTGACACCTCATCTGCTTGAGATGGCAATAGCTTGCTTCTGCTCACAATATCCTGGATGCAGTTGTGCATTGTTAACCAGCTAGAGTAGATGTATGTTTGAACGGATAGCCATGTTGGAGTGGCTATAAACATTATATGTTAGGATAACTACTGCATAGACATCTTAGAGAGATGTGGCTACTACAATCTCCACCAGACTCTTTGTTGTTTTTTGAGGAACTCTAGCCGAATTTTTGTGGAATTTTTGAGGAATTCTAGCCGAATGGTTGGGTTGTGGTGAATAACTGAGAAAAATGAGAAGTTATACAGAAGCTACTGGAGAATGAGTTCCCCTTGACCCATGTGTACTGAAACAGGAGATGTTACAGTTGAATAAGGAGCTGATAAAGAAATATTATGGTATGGTAAAGAAGGGTCAAATATAAAAATGTCCCTTCCAGAGGAGGGAAAAGTGAAGATGGAAAGGGAGACGACTATGTTCAGAACATTTTCGAATAGAAACAGATGAACTGAACAAACACCACAGGAAGAAATAGAAGAAATTTTGGAACAGATAGGAGCATAACGTTTTTTATGAGAGGTAAGAGATATGCGTCGACAGTGGTAACCTTTGTATCAGAAGAGGAGGTGGTAAAAACCTCCAAAAAGCTGATGCAGGGAGAAAAATGGACTTTGATGCCAAACTGTTTGGACAAAAGGATTGTTAGAATTAGGATGGAAAGAACCTCACCGTTGATAGACCCAGAGTGGATAATAGCCACAATTTTTTATTCGGAAATGAGATGTTGGAGGGGAAACTCCCAAAGTGTTACGAATGTGGTGAAAGTGGGCACTTGAGAAAGAAATTTCCTAGGGCAACAGTGGAAATGGTAGAGGAGAGTATTCAGGAGAATATAATGGTAGAAAAACAGCAGAAACAGAAAACAGAACATGACGGGAACTTCGCGGAAGTGAAAGCCAGAAAAAAAGAGAGAAGGAAGTCACTGACGATAGTGGAATTCAAGATGTACAAAGCAATGGATGAAGTAACCCAACCCACGACGAGAAATGGATAAGATTTACCAGTAGGATCACCAGTGAAGGATTTACAAGTACAGTGTCATTCAGACTAGCAGATACTCAAATGCAAACACAGCAAAAGCACACAAGTAATAATGAACAGAAACAAGACAACCCAGAATTATGGAAACCTAAAGACATAGACACACAGACGAAACACAGAATTACAGTCAAACGAACACACAAATACACAAACGCACAGACACACAGATACAATCACACAAAAGCCAAAAACTGCAGAAATATAGAGACAAAATGCGCCATCATGCAAAACACAAACAAAAAGAAAATTATAGTGAAATATAGAACACACCAAAGTTGAAAGAATTTCAGAATTGTAAGACATTATGAAAGAGTGAATCCACTGAGGCCGGAGGTGGATGGTGAACCTCGCGCCTCGGTGGTGAATTATGTGGATGGAAAGGGGAGGATGAAGTGGTAAGTCGTGGTTAATTTTAACGACTATGAAATACTGAGAAGAACATTTGGTTAAACTTTTTGTTTAATAAAAAAGGAAAAAGAAAATAAGTAAATCCTGTATGAATATTTGTTTAAAACGTTTTAAAATTGTAATGTGAAAGCGAAAGGGGAAGTCGCGGTTTTGCCTCGGAGCGGGGCTGGAGGTTGTTATTTAAAATGTAAAGTTTAAAGGGAATTCACGATTTCATCTCGGAGCGGGCGCGAGATGGCCGTTTCATTTCATTGTAATTTATTTCATTTTACATTCATCCTTTCATGTGTTTTATTTGTTCCCGAATGTCTTTATATGTCCCCTCTGAGTTAGGCCTTGTGCCTGTAATAAAGAATTAATCTCTAGCAGACGAGGTATCCAGTACTGCAGAGGGGCAGATATAGCCTGAAACCAGGCTGGTCCCGTTGCTAGAAGGTGGTAGGGGTTCTTTCCCCTGCTCACAATATCTCAGATGCAGTATAGTCCGTTTAAACGGACAGCCATATTGAAGTGGCTACGTAATGTTACTTGTTAGTACAACTACTGCGTTGATCTCTAAGAGAGATTTTAGAACTTGTATTTTTGCTTGTTATATATCTATCCACAAATACTACCAATACATTCTCAAATTTTCATTCACACCACATGACCCTTTCGAATGAACAACACAAAATCCACGGCTCCATAGTTTGAAATGATTAAACATGAACTACTATTGGAACTTGCACCCCATGTAAGGAAACTATTTTACCACTTCTGTACACCACTTTCGTCAAATAATAGAACTGCAACTACAATATCTTCATATATTTTATATTTTATTTCTACTTTCATTCTCTTATTTCCTTGTTATATTCTCTATCTCCTCCTTTTCCATAATAATTCCTTATTTCGAACTCAAATATTTACCCCTCACATATAACCATCTCTGATAAGAGAGATATCCATAATATTCCAGAAGCAGCTGTAAGACTATATCTATATCTTTTTTTTATAAATGTCCTGAAAACTACTCACAGTCTTGGCTTTGTTATCTCATTTTGTCTAATATGTGTGTATGTGTGTGTGTGTGTGTGTGTGTGCGCGTGTGTGTGTGTGTTAAGAAAAAGGAGGTAGCCAGAATTTCGGATGATTCCTTATTGGTGCTCTCGTTCGTTTAATCGAAATCTTCAAGATAAAACCAGGATAATGAAACGGAAAGCTTTTATATGAATCGAAGAGAAATTTTGTTTTTCAAGAAAGGGAGAAAGAGGGGAAGATAGGGAACAGGAAAGCAAGAAAGAAAAGCAAAGAGGAGCGAGAGAGAGAGAGAGAGAGAGAGAGAGAGAGAGAGAGAGCGAGAGAGAGAGAGAGAGAGCGAGAGAGAGAGAGAGAGAGAGAGAGAGCGAGAGAGAGAGAGACCGAGAGAGGGGGGGGAGGTTTCTTTTCAATTATGTTGTATGGATGTGGTCACCCCATTAAATTTCAATGGGTTGATTACATCAATACAATATAGTTGAAAAGAAATTTCTCTCTCTCCCTCCTCTTTGCTTTTCTTTCTCTTTCTCACTTGTCCTGCTCCCTATCTTCTTCTCTTTCTCCCTTTCTCAAAAAAACAAAATTTCTCTTCGATTAAACGAATAAACTTTGTGTTTTATTATCTTGGAGAGTTCAATTAAATGGATGAAAGCATCAATAAAGAATTATCCAAAATTCTGACTGCCTCTTTTTTCCTTATATACAATATCTGTACATCACTTCAAACACTCTATACACACACACACACACACACACACACACACACACACACATTGGGTCATACCATAAATAATGCGGTGTTTTTATTATTTTTTTTATTTTTCAAAATTAAGATATTCTTTTTTTATCTAAAATGTACTCTCCTTCATTTTCTACAATACTTTTCCATCTATCTAGTAGATTTGCAAGGACCCTCTTCCAAAATTCAACTGTCCGTGACAAAAAATACTCCTCCAGTACTGTTCTGACCTCATCTACAGAATTCATTTTTTTCCGTCCAAATGATTTTGAAGACTGCAGAATAAGTGATAAACAGATGGGGCAATGTCCGGCGAATATGGTGGTTGGGGTATCGTTTCCCATCCAAACTGCTCCAGCCTTTGGAATGTCATCCTCACAGTGTGTGGCCGAGCATTATCCTGATAGAAGAATATCTTTCACCTTAAAACCAAGATGGTCGTTTTTCTTCTAGCGCTGTCTTAAGCCGCTTAAGCCAGTCAAGCTGCTTGTGGTAGATCTTCTTTGTTATTGTTTGGTTTGGGTTTAAAAGTTCAAAGTGAACTAAACCTTTCATATCCCATCAAACAGATAACACCTTACATGGGGAAAACCTTCTTTAGCCTAGTGTGCCGGTGTTTCTCCTTTCCTAACCACTGTCTTCAATGCTTGACATTTTTATAGAGAACCCATTTCTCATACCCAGATTCGGTCAGAAACGGTTCATTCGTAATTCGTGACTTGTATGTAGACCTGTTGGTTTACATATACATACATGTATGTATATGTAAACCAACAGGTCTACATACAGACGGGTAGGTACATAAGGTATATGAACAGACAACCACATACGCAAACGCAAATAGAGACTGAAACACATGACCACATATACACACACACTTGTCCACACATATGAATATGTGCACACATACATACAAACATGGTACATAGCAGCAAAACACACACATACACACACTCAGACATGCACACACAAGGAGACAGAGGTACATACATATACACACATGCACACACATACATAAAAAACACACAAACACAGAAATATGCAGAATACATACATACATGCAAACACACACACATACATACATACATACATACACATACATACATATATACATATGCACATACACACAGACATACATACACACACATGCACACATACATACATGCATACATACACACACACTGAAACACAAGCATGCGCAAAAACAAAAAAAGCAAAAACAGAAGGCAACGTAAATAACGGACAGAGTGAAGACTATTGAAAAGGTTGCAAGACGCGACGAAAATTTTAGGAAAATAAAAATAAGAAATAAATGGAAATTTTAGCCGTGAGTGTGTTAAATTTTAAGGCACGATAAGAAAATGACTCTCCCCAGACACAACAGAATATGCTTCAGCACACGAAATCACATAAAAAATCTTGCAAACCAAATCCCAAAACGATATATATATATATATATATATATATACATACTGATATTACAATTAAAAGGGTAAAGGTTTATCAATTTATTAATTTATTAATAAATTAACAATTAATAATTTTTACCAAGCCCTTCGGTATGTAAACACCATTATCGGTGGGGAACTTATTTAAAAGTTCTTATACATTTATAAACATAAATGATCCCTTATGTTTATACATACTGATAGATAGATAGACACACATACATAAATACACACACCTGTATACAGGGTATTGTGAATAAACTGTCATCTAAATTATGCAAAAATGACATCTCATTTTAACAGATATATTTACCAAAATTACATAAAAATATCTTGAAATACTAGAGAGTAAATTTATTCAATAAAATCGCCATTGGCTTCAGCCACGGCCTTCAAACGACTTCAGAATCTCCTGCAACTCTTCTGGATGGCCTTCTTGTTTAAGTTGATGAATGCTGCCATAATCCTTGCCTTTAGTTCATCTTTGGTGTTACAAGGAGTTTTGTTAGTCTCTTGCTCAGCTGTGCTCCACACATAATAATCAAAGGGGTTGCAGTCTGGGAGCTGGGTGGCCAGATGTTAGGGATGATGTAGTCGCAGAAATTGTCTGACAGCCATGATTGATTCTCCTGCTTGTGTGGCATGGTGCAGAGTCCTGTTGCTAGACATAGGGTCTTCCAGCAGCCCCCCCCCCTCTTGACCCAGAGGAGCACCACCTCCTCCAGGCACTTGATGTAGGCCTCCACGTTGAGTGTAAGGCCATGTGGGAAGATGAATGGAGGCATATCGTCATCACTAGTGATCACTTCAAACACCATGATGTTGACTAGATGTTTGATTTTTATCACTCTTGGTATATGTCCTCAGATTGACACCCAAACACTCTGAAATGTTTGCAATGGAGCTTCTGGCACAAATGCCAATCAATGCAGCATGTCATTTCTAAATTTCTGGCAGAGTGAATTGCACCATGGTACTGTGTTTCCCACAGATGGTATCCAACTGACCCTACAATACTGTGTAGTCAACAAATTCAAAAACAAACAATGCATGTATGCAAAATTGAAAATATAAGATAGCAACAATTTACCCATCGCACCATGTATGTGTATATATATATATATATGCATGTATATTTGTCCTCGGTATGTCATTAAACTGCATCTGGTAGTGAGGCTTCAGTTTGGGAGTTCTGGACATGTGGGGAGCATGGAGTTACCCCTTCATTATCATTACTCCCACGTCTGTTATGACTCAGAACAGTAGTCCCTGTCAGGGTCCCATCTATGGGATGAATAGATTTTTGTAATTGTAGATGTAGCTCCTTAGCTGTAGTGAAAGCAATCAATCTCGGAAAAGAAAACTCCAAAATAATACCCACTTCTAACATGTTCTAAACTAGCTCAAAAGAGTATGGTTGATAGAATTAACATGAGGTACATCCACTAGCATAGATTCATAACATAACATAGACTATGGGGGCAACTATTATGCACGTTCTTTTGCAGGAGGAGATAGTGGGAAATGATAATGTTATATGCACGCATGCACACACATAAATGAATTTCTTTCAAATTCTGCCTACCAAATCCGTTCCCAAAGCTTAATTGACCCAGGGCTATAGTAGAAAACACATGTTTAAGATGCTGCATAATGGAATTGAACCCAGAACTAGGTGGCAGGAAAGCAAACTTCTTTCCACACAGCCACTCCATAGCACAAAGTGTTTCTCTCATCCTTTCAGTGTAGACAGATGAAGTACCAGTGCAGGGCAGAATTGTTAGAGTATTTGAGGGGTTACTTTTTAATATTTATTCAAGGTCTTTGTGTTCTGAGTTCAAATACTGCTATGGCCTCTGTTGCAAGCATTCAGACCAGTCTCCAGTGTGAAGACACCTTCCCCTTTCTAGCCAATCCCAAAGCCTTAAAAGGAGCAGTGAACACTACTTTCCTTCACATTAAGCTATGTATTAAAAAAAATAAAACCACATCATCATAGTGTGCACTGGCAAGGATCTCCTTTATTCAGACATTAGCAATTCTGATGAACTCTTAAGGCTCGATTATTCTCTTTCTGTGGTAGCTTAATGACTTAATTACTATCTAATGATACTCATTCATATAAAGAAGAAATCAACCTTTATTTGTTCTTCACCCTGACATCATTCACATGCAACCTAAACATTTCAAATTATATAACCTGCATCACTACTGTGAACTGAGACCACAAAAATATCTTCTAATTGAGTCAGAACTATGATATAATTTACTACTCATAGCCAGGAAATCTTCTTGTAGTGTATCAAGACAAACGCCATCTGACTGATTAGCAGAGATCCCCTCACTTAACACTACAACTTCTGGCACATAGTTATACTGTTTCCTCTTTTTGTTTATTTTATCATTTCACCATTGAATTTTCTCCTCTAAATTAGTTTGCTGCATTGTGCCTCCACCTGAAACCATCTGTTTCTCTGCCCACATTGCATTTAACCAACCCTTCCATTCTAGAATATCATTCTCTGGAATTGCTTTCCTTCCCATATTTTTCCTTCATAAGTGGACTGAGAGATGTTGAAGCTGAATATAAGCCACACTAATCATATCAGTCTCAAAGAATCTATGAAGGTCATTTAGCACAGCTTGTCATCCTGATTAAGCAGTAAAAACGTCATATCCCCTATCTTTCTGGATTTAAAGCAAGCTGAGATCGATTTTCCAGTTCCTCTTCTTTAGTTGATTAAATAAGTACCATCCAAGTTTTGGTAATCAATTTAATTGACTCTGCACACTCCATTAAATTGATATGGCTTTGTACTTATGTCATTAATTTAATTAGCAGAGTTCAATCACAGCAAAGTTAACTTTATCCTTTACCCTTCTGATTTCAATAAATAAGTTCCATGCATTAGAGTAGATTTAATTGCATATGTCCTCTATATACATAATTTGTGCTCCTGTTCCCTTTTAATAACTGATATTAATAAATGATGAAATCAATAGTGCACTTTTTGCAGAGAAATATAATTCTTTTGAAGTCATGGCTGTAAGAATAATAAACAGCATTAATGGAGTCCATTCTGTTGCAAGAATATATTTTACTGTGATAAATATGTGATATAGATGGTATATAATTTGATAATGTAATTATTGAGAGAAAAAAACAAGGAATTTAAAAGAAGTGGGTATGCTGCATGAAGAGTGTTAGTTTTCACAGACTGATAAAAATGTAATATCTGTAGCTTAGAGAGCATTTAAGATTTGTAAGAAATAAAAGAGATAATAAAGAAATGAATTGGACATTGATTCAACAATAAATAGAAAGTTTAATGAAGATAAAATAAAAAAAAATATATAATAAACTAAACAAAAACAGAAAATAGCATGGATTCAGTTTATTCCCAAATACCTACATATAGGATCTCCCCAATTTATCTATTATTTGTGGGTCTTGCTCAACTTTTGTCTCAACCTGGTATACACAAAACATATTTTCAAATATGTTTTGTGTATACCAGGTTGAGACAAAAGTTTTTTGGATTTTCACTTATGATTTTTGGCAACTTGTATCTCTATGTTATATCATTAATTTGATACATCTAGTGCAATTGTTACTGAACTGTTTATTCTTTATTTTCATATATAACATATAAACATTAACTGTCTATTCTTTACTTTGTAGCTTTGATAATGAGTAGAAAAGAGGATAAGGTTGAAAACAAGTGCAGGGAGTTTTTTGCTTCAAAACCAGCCAAATGATATAAGCATGGAATTGAGTTTCTGGAAAAATGATGTTCAAGGACAATTGAATATGATGAGATATATTATGATGAATAAACACTTTCTATATGTAAAAGCTTGAAATACATAAAATATTTTGCTCTACCTGGTTTGTGTGTGTGTATGTCTGTGTGTGTGAGTGTGTGTGTATTTGTGTGTGTGTGTTTTTGTGTGTGTGTGTGTGTGTGTGTGTGTGTGTGAGTGTGTGTGTGTGTGCGCGCGTGCGCACGCAAGCATGTGTGTAAATATATATATTTATATATATAGCTGCAACACCACTAACTTCAAAGCAATTATATTTCCTTGTGAAAATGCATATTATTGGTTTCAGTCTCCTACAATGAGATGAAGGTGCAAATTATAATCATCGCAGCAAAGTTATGAACAGTTTTTAATAAACTATTAAACATTGCAAACATATATTCAACCAAATAGGGAGACATACAAAAGGAAGTCTGTGTGGTACATTCCATTACACCATAATTATAAGCACACCAATATGTAAAGCCTCTCTCAGTCTTGTAAGAAGCCACTTTTTCCTGGTTATAAGTAGGGGAATATTTTTATCTCAAACTCATTTAAAATAGCTGCTCAAGACTTATACACTTCACCAGCTTTCTTGCATCTATTGATAAGACTACATTAAAAAATTTGCAAATACTTTCGTTTCTCATAATTATTTTCAACATCTATTTCTATATTTAGATTGCTCATTCTAAAAAAAATGTTCTCAGTTTTGGTTTTCTATCATCAACTGTTATAGATCTGCTCTTATAATTCTAATTTTTATTTTTCTGGATAGTTACTTACACTGCAATGAATAACCTTTTCATCTACATATCTAAAATCATATTTTCATGCTACAGTTTTATTTATTTATTAAAAAATTTTTTTTTTTTCAAATGTAAATATGGGAAGTAGAGGATGCAGTTTTACTTAACATAGTCTGAAATTTTTGTGAATATTATATTGGAACGAAACAGATATCACATAAAGTTGTAAAAGTTGTGAAATTCTGGATAGCATACAGACAATAGTTTGGAAATGGCTACTTATGATCAAGACAAGCTTTAGGCATCATATGTAAAATGTGGAAGCTGTTGATCTACTCTAGGAGAGTGATTATGGATTACCAGGGTTATGTCCTTTGCTATTCCTAGAAGATAGAAAGAACAGAAAGATATTTCTGAATGTTTCATGTTTTAATGACATGAAGGTTAATGGAAATGAATTTATTCAGTTTCTCAGTTAAAAGAATAGAATTCAGTACGGGTAGATTGCAGGACTACTGAGTCCCAAAAAAGGTATGCAAAATTTGCAATTTACCTTGATGTTAGTAGAAACCTGTGTTACTACAGAAGTATGAAGGGTGTGTCTGCTGCAGTTGGACTGAAACCTGACCCCAGGGAAGGGTGACTGTTCATAGACAGCTCAACTTTTTCTGACTTCAACATTGCCTTTGCTCTATTTTCAACAAATATATGATCCTGAACTTTGGTATCAGAGAGATTTGGAAACAAAGTGGTTTTCTTGAAAAGCACCTCTTCCAAAATCTCAAAGTATTTTTACTTCTAAATAGGAAACAATACACCTACTCTTATACATTCAGTAAAGACAAGAAAAATATTAAAGTTACTTACTAGATCACTACAAAGAATTTAATCAGAATGCATATGTGTAGTGGGTGCAGGGGGAGTTAAAGATGTTTGTTGTATTCCTAGTTTTCTGAGTGATATATAAAACATTTATGTTTCCTTTTAATGAGACAGCAGAGTTATTAGTGATCATTAACTGGAAAGCTAAATGATTCTCATGGTAGAAATTACCACCAAGAAAATTAAATGTTAGCATACGGGCTTCTATAGTGCCTAAAAATATTTTGTTACCTCCATTTCATATAAAATTGAGTTTCATAAAGTAGTTTGTAAAAGCCTTAGGTTTTGAAGGTGGAGCTTTTCAAGAAATCTGCCTTATATTTCCAAATTTCTTTGGTGGAAAAGAAGTAAAAGTAAGGGTGATCTACTTGCTGACCCTTAAGTAAGTGAAATGTTGATATCAGATAAAAAATAAATTAAAAGAAAGATGATTGAAGTTGAAAAGGAAGCATTGTATGCATTTTGTAATAGAGGTTATGGATTTCTACAGAGAACCTATGGAAAGGGTTATTAATTATTGCAAACTATATGAACATGGACAGTTGTACGTCTTTAGAAGTGCATTTCTTGTATTTGTATTTTTATTTTGCTGTTAAAACTTAAGTGACATCAATGAGGAGCACAGTGAAACATTTCACCCAGATATTGCAACAATGGAAGGTAAGAACCAAGTCAAGTGGAATGTTGGCATTGTGTCTGATTTCAAAAAAATGAAGACATTCAGAATAGTTTAGTCGACAAAATACTTAATTTTCATTTTTAAACTGTTCAATACTTTGAGTTCAGCATTTATTTTCTTTGTTAAATACCTGTATCTTTAAACTATGTGAAAAGTAAAAATAAAATTTGTGTTAATGATTTTATTTGTTAAATACAATTATTTAAAAACTTTTTGAGCATATTTAACATAAAATTACAGGTTTGTCAACTAATTTACCTGTTAAATGCATTCATTTCAAAAAGTTTGTGTAAATTAAACATGAAGTTGATTTATTTTCTTTTACATTGCTATAATATTGCTTTGGAATATGAAAATACTGCGTAATGGTTGATTCTTGATTATATTTTTGCTACCACATACATAATCTACTGGCATTGCGAGAGATAACACCTATATTCTGTATTTTACCTCCACTTATATCATGAGTGCCTTCTTTTTATAGACATTTGTTATTGTTTAAGGAGTTTAAAGCATAGTCATAGCTTCCTTTCTAAAGCATATTTATCGAAAACGAATTCAACGTTATGGTTACATTATACAAAGACTAAATATTAAACTAAAATTATTTCCAAAAATATCACTAGTAGGTAGAAATTAATAAGCAAATAAATTGTGATAAACAAAACGTGTTACTTAGTTTAATAAGAAAATAAAGAATAATTTGAATCACCAAAATCCAGTCAACATCAGAACTTGGAAATGCAATTGCTACAATAAAAAAAGTGTGTCCAGTCAACAGCATGTGCTCTTAAAAATCTATTACATATGTAACCACTATCACTTTTTACCCAATCCAAACAGTATAAAGTCAACAAGGCAGCCTCTAAAGTTTGCTCAATCTGCTAAAAGCAGCAACCAATTATCCTCCATATCACATCCTACAATCTTAAAAAAGGATACAACGCATAATATGGTATTGGGTTCCTTACACACAGGAAAAACATAGAATTGATAAGGCAGACCTGCTTTTGATTATAAATCTTCTTGATTTTCACTGACCTGGAGCTAGAAAAAAAATAATCAAAGCAAAATCAAAAGTATAGGAATGACTGCTAAATGATTTCCAAACCTACTCTATCAGCATAACCACACATTTAGATGACTTAAAAGAAGACAGGGACACAGTCTAGCAAAGCATCTGATGTTTGAAAAATAATAATGTGTTGAATGGAGACTCTTGTGTGTAGGGTCTTATCTTAAAAAACTATTAAATACCATCTGTAGACCTGGTACCTTAGAAAGACTCTCAGATTTGGAGCTTGGAATCAAAATATTGAGCAAACACAAAATTAATTTCTTTATTTTCACATGTAAGCATACTCCTTTAAATACAAAAAAGTACACCAAAACTAGCCGGTGGAAACTAAGATAGTTTCCGAGCTGAACATCAAAGAAATACATTAGATCCTAATAGAACACATTTTCTTTATGATTTCCTTTCTTCTCTTCTTTCTTAAAATAATATTTAGTATAATTATAAGAGATCCCTCCCTTGCACAGTAATTTTCATCCCGATAATTGACCATACAAGGATTCAAAACATCATGTAATTTTTGCCTTCTACAAATGCTCATTACCAGGAACCCATAGTACAAAGAATCTTTTTTGTATCATTTTTTTAAATAATTCCACACATAAATTGCTATTAACACCTTTTCCACTGATCAATATCCTCAGTATCCACAAAATAATCATACTTTTCCACATTTTTTTCAATAAAAACCTTCCTGATTACCTCCTTCATAATCCTGAAAAAACATTGTGACCATTGTTTCAGCCGTTTGACTTTGAAGAGGGAACAGACAGACAGACGGACATAATGTTCATTATAGTAAGATTACAATGAATGTTATTTAGTTTTGGTTAATAGTGAAACTCCCCAACAACATTGAGTGCGTTGCTCACAACATAAGATCAAAAATAACAACACAGATCCATTTTATGATTACAATCATCAACATTAGTGATATGATTGACATCATACTGGTGTTATTATCATCCCAGCTATGATTTGTTTTTCTGCCATTAATCATCAGTGGAACGAATTTAAAGTAATATACGTTTGTATGTTCACACGCGCGCATGCACGCACACACACACACACACAAACACACACAAACACACACACACACACACACACACTAATACTCTGCCTTTAAGCAAAATGTATTACAGTTACTTTATCTTTGACATTTTCTGAAAGAAATGTTTCTTAGAAACATTCACATTTCTCTAATAATATTACAAATGTAAGTTTTATTGTTTTAATAGGGAGAGAGATTGGAAATATGACACAAAAAATTAATTGTCTATATCTAATAGAATCCTATAGATTTTTACACATTTTTTTCTTCAAAATCGCTAAGGTTGTTTGTAACTTCAACCAGGTGGTTCTAAGTATGATCATATGTGCAATAACTTAACTCACAAAACCACAGCAATTGCTATTCACATTTCTTCTATTGCAATCAAATTTACTCTCCTTACAGGCACATAGTGCTCTTGCAATCCTCCTTAAACATTATATTCCCAAGCTGGCCCTTACCAAGTCTCTCAAATTTTCCTTCTTTGACTGTATTTCATCTTACAAAAATCAATAATTCAGATTCTGCCAACTTCTTTGCCTTGGCTTGTTTTTTATTTCTGATTTAAAAAAGATTTGATGGACACAGCCCTAGATGAGTGTCCTTAAATACTCTTCACTTCAAAATCCCAACACGTTGAAGAGGATGAAATGTCTTACAGCAAACGTTGTATGCACATTGTAATATTCTAATATCCTGATTGCATTGTAAAGTTGTCCACTATTTCATTTTCATTGTCCTTGCAGTGAAAAACTATCGTTTGTTGGTGGCATTATCCTTCTCATAATCACTTCTACTACTCCCACTACTCTTACCACTTTCACCATCGTCATTTTTTTAATATGAAGTATTAAGAATTGAGGATTTTGAAAATAAATCATTTTCTGTCTTCTTATATTTGTGTATTCTCCTAGATATATATATACATGAAGAAAAAATACCATGAAATATATAAAATGTATTTTGCTTAAAATGTATTTTATAGAAGATACATTTTAAAATATATTTAAAAATACATCTAGAAATATAAATTTAAGTATGAAGAAAATGTCCATGCTTAAGATAGAAAGTGACACAAGAAAATATAATTTATAATCTCAGCAAGAAAAATTTGTGTTCAGTTGAAACTAGAGTTAAAAAAAAATGTTTGCTTTTTTATATTCACAACTTTGTGGCCTTAAGCATAGTGCATAATACTGTTTGTTTCTGTCTTTTGGTCCAGCAAAACACCTCCTCCTAATTTGAGTTACAAGTAGAAATAGGATGTATTTTCTGCATTAAATATATTTATATAACCTTCATCCCAAAACTCACTTTTGATATCTCTGTCCCATTCATTTCTAGCCCCATCATATCTTAAAGGTCCACCCTGCTACTTCCTCATCCCTATTTTTATTGCTTTCTAGTTTTACTCTGTCACTCTCACTTTATGTATTTTATTGCACTGTAAATAAGTAAAACAGGGAAAGTTGTAGCTAGGCTAAAGTTGGAATACAAAATAATGAAACTAAATCAGTTCTTGTATTTAGTCTTAGTGCTTCATAGCTTTTGATGTCTTCAATTACTTAAGCTAACTAATCATTGCTTGTAGTCAAGCTTGCTTAAACATTTTTAACCCGCACACACCACCTATTTCAGTCTTGCATTGATTGAAGGAGGTTTTCAGGGAGGCATCCGGAGTGTTTGGTGAGTTGATCTACATACGTTGTGTTCAAACTATTTAATAAACCCTTTTGTCTAAGAACTTCATTAATTTTCCAGAAAGTGGTATGGAATAGTCAACTTAATTGTCATTAAAGTAGAAAAACACAATCAGAGAATATATTATATTATTCATTTAGTAAAAATTATAATACTGTGAAACAACATGGCAGCTTCAGTATAACTGCTCACTCTGCACTTCAAATCCACTTCAAATTTTTGTCACCATAAATAACCAAATGTAAGACTTGCTCAATAATGCTGTTCCATATAATGCTTGAAAATTGTCACTGCTGGAATGGAATCATTTTCAACAATGAATCCAGACTCAGGAATACAAACAAGCTGATATTCAGAATAAATATGGAGGTTAAATATGGAGGTTAAATATAGGTGTAGGAGTGGCTGTGTGGTAAGTAGCTTGCTTACCAACCACATGGTTCCGGGTTCAGTCCCACTGCGTGGCACCTTGGGCAAGTGTCTTCTACTGTAGCCTCGGGCTGACCAAAGCCTTGTGAGTGGATTTGGTAGACAGAAACTGAAAGAAGACCGTCATATATATATATATATATATATATGTGTGTATATGTTTGTGTGTCTGTGTTTGTCCCCCAACATCGCTTGACAACCGATGGTGGTGTGTTTACGTCCCCGTAACTTAGCGGTTCGGCAAAAGATACCGATAGAATAAGTACTAGACTTACAAAGAATAAGTCCTGGGGTTGATTTGCTCGACTAAAGGCAGTGCTCCAGCATGGCCACAGTCAAATGACTGAAACAAGTAAAAGAGAGAGTAAAAGAGTAAAGAGTTGTAACCACTTTCAGAACTAACAGACACAGAAAACAGTTAAGGTAGTGCAAAAAAAAAATTAAAACAAAACTAAGTATTGAGTGATATCATCCCCAGCCTGTCGCTGTTACTGTCAATATTCCCACCAACACTGCTATATACATCATGAAATAAGTTACTAAAACATAAACAACATTAAAAGAAACTCTAAAATGATAATTTTCCTGCAGATAAATTTATAGATTAATTTTTAATAATGATTTCTATCAAATTTAGTCTCGGCTAAAATTCAGAATATTACTTTGCTCCTAGGTTTATGAGATAATCCTACTAACCCACCCTTTTCTACACCTCCCTACTAACTATTCCAGACAACTCTCTATCAATTTTTTCTCTTCACGGTAACATATAAAGCAGGAAATATTCTTTTCTACTCTGGGCACAAGATGCGAAATTTTGGGGGAGGGGACCAGTGTGCAACTGGTACTTAATTTATCAACTCCGAAAGGATGAAAAGCAAAGTCTATTTGAACTCAGAACACAAAGACAGAAAAAATACAGCTAAGCATTTCACCTGGCGTGCTAACGTTTCTGACAGCTTGCCACCTTATAAAGCAGGAAATATTGCCTTAGTTTATATAATAGAATAATTTAAAAGATACAAGTGTTTATTCGAATATATCACCTTACACTATATACACACACACACACACATGCACACACACACACACATACACATGTACACACACACACATATATATGAGAAAAGAGATGACAAAAGAATAAATGATTATCTTATGAACTTCATTAACTTACAGCTATTTCCACTCTAAGGTGCGGTAGACTCATAGTTACTCCCTGAGTAACACTTTACAGTTTCATCAGAGTCTCAAACACGAGTTGCAATTATTTTAGAAAGCATTTATATATGGGCACATGTCCCTGTATATATGTATATGTGAGTTTATATGAGTAAATGTCTGTGTATGTATGTGTGTATGTGTATACATGTGTACACACGTATGTATATACATTCCCTTAAGTCCAATGTTATATACATACTAACTGTACCATCAAGCCTCATGCACTTATTCTTCCTTCACACTGTCCTGTACTCTTAGAAGACTCATATCTATTTTGCTTTCTCTTCAAAGATGAAACTAGTAACTTCTGTCATCTTTTGTGTTAGGATTTCCTTGATACTTCAACAAAGGAACTGCTAATGTATATTATAATTTTTTAAATTTTTGGTTAAGCCTCGTACTAATTCCATCAGTTTCTTTTGTCAAACTGCTTAGTTACTGGAATGTAAACACACCAACACCAGTTCTCAAGAGGTTTTGGGGGTACAAACACAGACACAAATGCTCACACACATACAGATATATCATCATCGTCATCATCGTTTAACGTCCGCTTTCCATGCTAGCATGGATTGGACGATTTGACTGAGAACTGGCAAGCCAGATGGCTGCACCAGGATCCAATCTGATCTGGCAGAGTTTCTACAGCTGGATGCCCTTCCTAATGCCAACCACTCCGAGAGTGTAGTGGGTGCTTTTACAAAATATTTTATATATCATCCATTAGATCTGCAACTACAGCAGAGAATATATTGGCTGATACAAAACTGTTTTTGAAGCAAAAGAGCATGGTCCATATACTAAGGATGGCGTCTCTTGTTGAATATAGAGGCCGAGTGAGTGATGTGTCAAAGTCATGAGGTCATCTGTAGGATTTGCACACAAAGGAAGTTGAAATAAAATTGCAGTGAAGTTAATTTCGCAGATTATTGAATCTTATACTAAGGATCTTTACTTAATGTTTTGTGTAGGAGTTAAGCAAAGAGTTTGGAGAAAAGTTTATTTGCAATGACTGATCCGATTGAAATGTTGAGGAGTTGCATTTATTGTTCTTTTTAATAGAGTATGAATCATCAGTTGGATAGCTTTGTTTCAAATGAAGCTGTAAATAATACATACATGCTATTACATATTAAAAAACAACACTCAACTGGGGAGCATATATTTGGTCTTGTAGACAGCAGCATACAATCTAAATTCCACTTAACTCTCAGAAGAAAGCAAGATCAGCTTGGTGATGCCTTCTCAGAGTTACGAATATGACACCAAGTAGAACAGAGAAGATACATAGTACTGATGTGGAATACAGGAACCATGCTATGATAAAATATGTTCTAAGATGAAGATTTTAAGAAACTATTATCAACTGGAAAGGAAAAGTAATCATCATTTTAAACAGTTGTCTTTGGTCAATATAGAAGGAAGATAAATATATAAGAGAGAAATGTTAATAAATAAAACATAGTGTTGAATCAGAGATACAACCTGCTGAAGTGGCAGACATAAAATGAGTAAAATCAAGAAAGGTTTTTCAACAGAGAAAAATAAGTGTTCAATAGGCATAGGGGTATAAAGTGAGGTATGTATGAAGTAAGTACAAGACAATATACTGAATGCCAAAAATTTTGACTGTAACTTGGCATTTAATGCAACAGATGACAACTGTAGAGATGCAAGTGAAGCAGTCCATGGCATGGAAACATGTCCTAGGTTTGTATAAAGTGTGATAAGTATTGCAAAGAGAGTAGAAGCAAACAATGACTCCAGGTTGACTAAGCTAAGGGGAAAAGGAATTCTGAACCAGAAACCTGCTCAGATAATGATCCTCTTTGAAATTAAGAAGGAAGAAGATACATTAAATACCAACTTTTGGACTTACTGCATATTGAGGAAAGAGTTCAGTGTTGGCAGATACTTTTGGGGTAAACTTGTTAAACACCTGATACAATAACATTGAAGCTCTCAAGCCTGTAATATGCCACTTTACTTGCTCAAGCCACAGCCATGCAGATTTGTCGTTTGTGGAAATATGTCCTGAGCCAAAGTTAATTTCACACATACACTTCCCCAGCACTTTTCTGTCCATTCATTCACACTTACAACATAGATTACCTCCTATCCACCATTCACTACACCCTTTTCTGGATATTAATTATCAGTGATGTAAACCCAATCAGCATTGACACTGGATTTACTTTATTACATCATACAAAACGCATATATTCTGGTCTTAAATAAAATGTCTGTTCTCTAGTATGTTATTCTTAAGCTTAGAAGTACAGTGGCTAAGAGTGTTCAAATTCTTTGTGAAGAATTCAATCCCAACTGAAACAAATGTATATCTATCTATATCTACCTATCTATATGTATGTATGTGTATGTACACACACACACATACATATAGATACACAGGAGTGGCTGTGTGGTAAGAAGGCAGTGAGCTGGCAGAAACGTTAGCACACCAGGTGAAATACTTAGCGGTATTTCGTCTTCTGCTACATTCAGAGTTCAATTTCCGCCAAGGTCAACTTTGCTTTTCATCCTTTCGGGGTCGATTAAATAAGTACCAGTTATGCACTGGGGTTGATATAATCGATTTAATCCGTTTGTCTGTCCTTGTTTGTCCCCTCTGTGTGTAGTCCCTTGTGGGCAGTAAAGAAATAAGAAGCTTGCTTCCCAACCACATGGTTCCTGGTTAAGTCCCACCGTGTGGCACCTTGAGCAAGTGTCTTCTACTTTAGCCTCGGGTCAACCAAAGCCTTGTGAATGGATTTGGTAGATGGAAACTGAAAGAAACCCATCGTAGATCGCTAGCCACTACACATTCTTTATTTTCTCTCCTTGTTTCTTTCTGTGGAAGTGCGTAGGCTCGAAACATTAAAGACTTTTTCACTTACCAAGCATTAAACTAATACATCTGTTTGTTGTCTACACCACCTGTCTTCGTCATTTGTTTGTTTTTTTTTTGTGAATTCTCTCTCTCTCTCTCTCTCTCTCTCTCTCTCTCTATATATATATATATATATATATATATATATATATATATATATATATATATATATATATATATATATATAGAGAGAGAGAGAGAGAGAGAGAGAGAGAGAGAGAGAGATGTGTGTGTGTGTGTCTGTGTTTGTCCTCCCACCATTACTTGATAACCAATGTTGGTGTGCTTACATGCCTATAACTTAGCAGTTCAGCAGAAGAACTGATAGAATAAGTACTAGGCTTAAAAAGAGTAAGTCCTAGGGTTGATTTGTTCGACTAATGGCAGTGCTCCAGCATGGCCACAGTCAAAATGACTGAAACAACTAAAGGAATAAAAGAATATATATATAAATATATATTATACACACACACACACACACATATATGTATATATACACACATGTATAGATATATATATATTGGGTCATCCCATAAATAATGCAGTTTTTTATACTTTTATTTTTCAAAATTTAGATAAGAAAAGTTCTTTTTTAATCTAAAATATGCTCTCCTTCATTTTCTACAATGCTCTTCCATTTATCTGGTAGACTTGCAAGGCCCCTCTTTCAACATTCGTCCATGACAAAAAATACTCCTCATCTACAGAATTCATATTTTTTCCATCTAAATGATTTTGAAAACTGCGAAATAAATGATAATCAGATGAGGCAATGTCCAGCGAATATGGTGGTTGCGGCATCGTTTCCCATCCAAACTGCTCCAGCCTTTGGAATGTCATCCATGTTGTATGTGGCCAAGCATTATCCTGATGGAAGAACACCTTTCATCTTGAAACCAAAGATGATCGTTTTTCTTCTAGCACTGACTTAAGCCACTGAAGCTGCTCACAGTAGATCTCCTTTGTTATTGTTTGGTTTAGGCTTAAAAGTTCAAAGTGGACTAAACCTTTCATATCCCACCAAACAGATAACAACACCTTACATGGAGGAAAACCTTTTTTAGCTTGGGGTGCTGGTGTTTCTCCTTTCTCTACCCACTGTCTTCAGCACTTGACATTTTTATAGAGAACGCATATCTCATCACCAGTCACCATTCAATAAAAAAAAGGTTCATTTATATGGTGTAACAGCAAAGAAGAGCACACATTCACTCTCTGTGTGTGATTAGACTCGGAAAGTTTGGAAGGAACTCAATGATCCAATTTGCTGACTTTTCCAATGGCACACAGGTGTCAATGAATGGTTGAATGACCAAATGCAAGCTATTTGTTAGTTCCTCAACAGTTACAATGGAATTTTGCTCCACCAGGGTTTGAAGATCTTCCAGGATGAAGCTTGTCTTCTAGGCTGTAGTTTCCAGCTTGGAATTTCTGGAACCACCATTGACACTTGCTTACACTTATTGTCCAATCACACATACTGCCTTAATATTCCTCACACTTTCCATTTTATTGTTGTCTTTATTGAACTCATAAAACAAAATATGCTGAATATGCTCCTTTGTCACTTCCATTATAGCTTTGAAAAAATAACTGTTATAATCGAACTGCACTCTTGAAAACTTGCGCTAAGGACAAGGTAAAATTACTACCTACTTTAATAGCAAGTTGTAACCCTGCAAATGCTTACCAACTTAATCAATCTTTACATGAACATAATTGAGTCATTATTGAAATGGTGGAGGATAAAGTTCTCTCTTGCAAGCATGCCTATATATTTTCTGATGATCACTGTTTTCCTGTCTAATGTATCTCCATTGAGTGTTTTGGTTAGTAGTCAGCTGACCCATGTAGTCAGAAACGGCTGCATTTTAAGAATTTCCTGAAGGTGAGTTTGGGTGCCTCATCTCCAAATAAACTAAATATCCTAAAATATTGTATTTAAATGGTCAGAACAGCTTGGCCACATCAGTTGTACTGAATTTAATATATATTCTACATTATTATTCTTTAGAAGATAGTTATATGACAACAGCAATGAAAAAGTATAGTATAAATAATCAAAGAGAAAAAATGAATAATTTACTTACGTTGTCTCATCTGTCTTTTCAATGGGAACGTAGGAGATCCCCCTGTTGAAAAAAAATAAAAGAAAATAATTACAATGTAATTATAAATGCCATTATTATGTAAGAAATCAACTGTAGACAACAAATAATTATTTTCTATGTTATTCCCACAACATATTCTCTTCTGTGTCTCTTCAACACTCATTTCAACTTGGTAAAATGGTATCATTTATGCAACTGTTTGATTAGCTAGAAATAGCGACAAGGATCGCCTTCAAATCTCACCCCTTCTCTTAAAAAATGAAAGGACTCAATAGATAATGTTGTCCATGGTATGTTATGTATGAAAAGAAAAAAAAAACAAACATAGAAATGCTACACTTGGAATACCTTTGGTCATATGCATGTTCAATCAGAGTTAATCAGATGTTAAACACTAACAATCTAATGGCAGCAACAGCTGCCTCTTTTACAAAAGAAACAAAATTTGAATATACGGCAAAAAACCTAGTGTAGTGAAAAACATATTTGAAGCAGGTGTCAACACTTTTGATTCATTGTTCAGTGGACTTCAGTAAAACTGAAAATTGTTTAAATCTGAAGCGGTGGGATATGATAACAATGGGAGAAATGCCAAGCAATACAATTTGATGCCAACAGCAAAGTTTGATCACATTAAATTGTGTTGTGTCTCTGTCCACTGGACTTCCAAAACTTCAACTTCACTCACCTGTATATTCTTAATTACTTGCAAAATTATCATTTGTAACATATTATACATACATGCACGATACAGCATATGCATGCCCACACATCATACCTAAATCACACATTATAAATATACATAAAAAATACACATACACATACATAATACATACCCTCATTCTCTCTAGAATTAGTAAAGAGAAAACAATCTAATATTTCTTAGTAATAATAAAGTTTTATTGAATTAGGTTCCTGTTTCTTCTTTTATTTATTTTTTTTTGTTTTTTGTTTTGTTTTTGTTTTGTTTTTTGCTGTCAACATTTTTTCTCTCTTTTATGTCTTAGTTTATGTTTATTATGTTTCATTTACTCTTAATACTCTTACTGATTCAGCTGTTAGGCCATGATTATGCTGAAACACCATCATTTGCCAAACCAGTGAGAGAACTATTATGCAGTAGCTCAAGCTGCTAGAGATAGCAGCCAAATCTTTCTCAAGTCACACCCAACCATTCTTTAAAAGTATACAGCAGACTGTAAATAAATGAGATGATTAAGGACAGTACAGAATTGGAGATAAACAACAATAATTGTAGTCCCATTTTTGAATATAGTAATCAGTTTGTTAAAAATTATAAACTAAAAGACTCATCTTTCTGAGAAAATAGCTATAATGTCATATTCTCCTTTGTTAAAACAGTAACTTCGAACAATAAATATTGGAGCAGATACTAACTCAATATGATTTATTTAATTATTTCCTACTTGAAGTATTTTGATCAAATTATTTCATCACTTCTCTTCTGAAGGTTTAAAATTAATTTACAGCAAAGAAAAGGCATGGATCTGTAGATTTGGTAATTAAAGTTAAAGCCAAGCTGTTGCTCTGGCATTGAAAGAATGGGTTCAAATATTTGTTCATCGCTAAAATATTTTTAGTATATTTAAATTATTTACTTAAACTTAGTTCAGCTCATTGTATTGAGTTCAATTTCACCATGAAGTATTCACAGCTGACAGGAGATCAATTAAATTATGATATTAATATGGCTAGTGGTAATTCCCTAATAGAATGGAGTGATACATGAAACTAGAAGAAAACGTGGAAGAAGGAAATGAAAAGATGACTTTTCAAAAACAAACAAAATTAGATTGTACAATTAGAAAATGTTAAAACTAGGACCATAATTAATGCCTTACAACATAGTTAGGTTTTTTATCAGAATTCTTCCAGAGAAAAATTCATTTAAAATTGGATTATTTTCATATAATTTAAATTTTCAATTTTGATTTTTAAAAAAAGCTAAAAGAAAGGTGGTGGGATATCTGAAAGAAAAAAGATAAGAGAAATAATCTGTTGTTCAGTTTTCTTTAAAAGCATATTTTCCTTCAGGATGTGTTTTGAATCTTGTAAAAGAACTATACTAAAATTAAAAGAAACTTTATTTAAGTCTCAATAAATAACTTTTACCATAAACATTCAATTAATTAAGCTGCTATTCTTTGCAATTTACTGTCAGCTTTTTCTGTATTACGTATTTTATGTTACATACTAAACAGAAATTACTTAATAAAGTTGTTATTTTTGTTTATGCTGTATGTTTGTGTGTATTTTTTATTTTACTTGTGGTTTTATTGCTTTCTTGTTTAAATGAAGCTCATAGCAGTCCAGCAATTATTATTACAACAGTGAACTTCAATAGGAAAATTTAATTTACAGTTTTCCACAGCAATTTAATTTAATTACAAAAAATTATTCAGAAATGTAATTGGATGATTATTATGTGAACGGTACTAAAAACTGTTGTGCTTAATGGCCTGAAGAAATTTCTGATATAAACGCTAGCTATGTTTATGGACAACAACACAACAATATCAGGTGAACTTAAAATGTTTTTAGAGTGGATTAGTTGAAAAGTATCAGATGTTGATTTATGTATTTAAATTTTTGGTTTTCAGATAACATTTTCTCTCTCATTACATATCTACTTTCCAAATTTAGTTCAGATTGGATGTGTTTGTACATTTTAGAATTTACTAGTTTTCTTGAACTATTTCTTTCACTAAAATACATTTATTTTTGGTGTATTATTCTATAGAACTACGAGTCAATTCAAGGTAGACAAAATTAGAGTATACAGAAAAACATAAGATTTGTATAATGCCATGTTTCTTTGTGTGTAACAAATCTTACAGGACATGGTTAAACCAGTACTATCATATATAATGTATTGAGCCAAATAATTATTTGATAAATAAAAATTATACCTGAAATAAGAAGAAAACACATTATATTAATGATTATTTATGGACAAGAAAAGCAGATTGAACAACTTCATAATTTAAATTAATTAAAAACTGAATGCTGATATACAATAGAGAGTGAGTCTGATTTTAAAAAGTATGATTAGATGTTTTGGGGTTATTAGATCTCCCCAGAGAAACAGATTTTTCTACTACATGCCAAAATAATTTGATAGAATTTTGTATGAAATGTCATGCAATATTTAGTTCTGTTCGTTCATGTTCTAAGTTCAAATCCCACTGCTGTTAACTTTACTTTTCAAACATTTTCAAATCAAGTAGATACTAATAGAGTACTACAGTAAATTACATCACATGTGCACTTACTCAACATTTCTAGTATTGCACCTATGTTAGAAATTACTGTTTTCATTTATACCTGACAAAACTGAAAGCATACGAGAAACTCCACTAATTTGTCATCTATTTTAACTAAGTTCAGTAGAATTAAATGTAAGTTGTAAATATGGAGTAAGTACATTATATCACTGTAAATAGTTACTGTTCTGCATAATTGATGAATATCTGATTAGTTTACAGTGCTGATATCAAGTCTTCCAATGCACATAGAAAATAGGATGTGACTGATTAAGTATACACTTACACCAAAAGGCTCACTCTGTATATAGGAAGTGTCTATATACACACATGTGTGCATATATATCTCTCTCTCTCTATATATATATATATGATTAATTGTTATGACAAGTCAAAAGTGACCATTGGTTTCACACCTATCAAGCACTTAGCTGTATAGGTGACACATCAGACTCATCAGCTAAGCACTTTATAGGGTTAAAAACAATTGTAACTCACTGACCAGCCATAACAATCAATCTTTATATATATATATATATATATATATATATATATATATATATATATATATATATATATATATATATATATATATCTTTATATATATATATATATATATATATATATATATATATATATGTATGTATGTATGTATGTATGTATGTATGTATATATATATATATATATATATATATATATATATATATATATACGAGTGAGTGGACAAATGAAAGAAAAGGCACTCAATACGATTAGTAAGTTACAGGTATTATTTAAAACAGTTTGATTTGGTTCCATGCTACTTCAAGTTTAGCAGGCCCCTAACAGGAGCTCAATTCTTTCAGGCTTCTTTTGAATATCTGGTTTTTGTATCCTTGTTGATGGGTGTGTATGTCACAGTAGACTGGTTTTGGTTTGTTTTGGTATGTGCAAAAGTTTCATTATGTGTGTGTTGATGTGGTATGGCTTTTGATCTTGTCTGCTAAGTTAATTAAAGATTTTTGTTTGTTAATTCATTATAGAACGTATGCTGTTTGAAATATAAATCTCTAGGTATGATTTTTTTTTGTGTGTGCATATGATCCTGTGTATATATGAGTGTGTGCAGGTGTGTATGTATCTGCATGAGTTTCTTATTGTGAGGGCTTCTTCACACACACGTGCACAAGCAAATATTCCCAACAGACTGTTATTTAAAATACTCCATATGAAATAAATAAAGGTCTTTCGCTCAACAGACACTTTTTAACCAGAAACAACAAAATAAATTAGCCATGAAATATCAATTATAACTTTAGAAAATCTAACTTAAATATATACGACAATAATTAATTTTACAGATAAACAAATGAATCATTAAAATTCCCAAATGAAAAATATTTCCTGATCACAATGATATGAAAAAAAATCTTAACTAAAAGCAAGCCAAAACAAATCTCATAAAAACAGTTTTAACTAGTTTAACAAATGCATCTGATTAACCTAATACTAATAATGTTCTTGATGATTTAAGTAAGCATACATTTTAAATAAGTTTAATGTAAATTGACTTCATTTAAATTGATTAATTATGTATTACAAATATATAATTATACATTTAATGATGTTTATCCTAATGTAACTCATATTGAATACAATGTATAAACTCTACATGAAATTTATGCTTTTCTGCTTTTATATGTTGCTCTGAAAGATTGTTTTTGTCAATTATGTATGTACGTGCAATTTGGTTTCACTTGTGTTTACTGCAATGTAATAACATTCATTTCAGTGAATATATTCTTCAGTGTCTATGCAGCAATTCTCTCTCTCTCTCTCTCTCTCACACACACACACATACACACACACACACACACACACACACAATATATATATACTGACAAATGAAAACATATACGAGGAGTGTTCATTAAAGATTTCTTCTGACCCACTTCCGGTTATTGCAGGAAATGGGATTTGTACAGGTACAATTATACATGTCTCTTCTTGTCACATTGTAAATTGCAGCTTTCCACTAGTATTTGTTTGCTTTTACAGCTGCTGAAGTGGACTAAGGTGTTATAATGGAGGCTGTTAAATGCAGAACAGTGATCACGTTCTTATACTTGAAAGGTCATACAATAAAAGAGACTTTCGATGAAATGAAAGAAGTTTATAGTGATGATGCCCCATCATACAATATAGTCAAGTACTGGCAGTGCCATTTCAAATGTGGTTGGACATCAGTGGAAACTGCTCCTATTCCTGGATGACCACATTCCACCACCGATGACGACACCATCCATAAAGTGGAAGCTGTCATTTTGGAGGATCGCCATATAACTTTTCGGCAACTAGCCTAAAAAGTGAACATAAGTGTAGGATCCATGGGAAAAATTATTCATGACCATTTGCACATGTGGAAGTTGTCTGCACGATGGATTCCCCAGATGCTCACACCTTTTCAGAAACAGGAATGAGTCAATTGCTCCCAGACTCTTTTGGCAATGTGCCAAGAAAACAAGAAGGACTTTTTCGGCAGACTTATCACACAAGCTGAAACATGGGTCTATCACTATGATCCTGAGACTGAAGTCCAGTCAAAGCAACGGAAGCATGCTAACTCACCACCTCAAAAGAAGGCTTGTCTCCAACCATCAGCAGGCAAGGTGATGTTCTCAGTCTTTTGGAATCAGTGCTGAGTAGTGATGATGAATTTTCTGGCAAAGGGCACCAAAGTTAATGGGGTATATTATGCTTTTCTGCTGCAGAAATTACAGGACGCCATCAAAGCAGATAGGTGTGGCATGCTGACCAAAGGAATCCGCCTCCTTGAAGACAATGCCCCAGTTCCCAATGCACATGTTGCCCCATATGAAAGCACACCCCTGAAGCTATGAAATCCTTCCTCATACCCCTTACTCTCCTGACCTTGCTCCATCTGACTTCCACCTCTTTCCAACCATGAATCATCTTTTTGAAGAGGAAGCACTTTTCAGATGAGGATGAACTTATTTCCAAGGTAAAGTCTTGGCTCCAGATGCAACCTACCAACTTCTACAGACAAGTTCTTCACAGCTGCATAAACGATATGGGATGTGTGTCACCATTGGTGGTGGCTATGTAGGGAAGAACTAATAATTATGCCATGTTTCGTTTATATCAGTCCTTGGGAAGTGGGTCAAGGGAAATATTTAAGGAACACCCCTCATACATATTGCCATCAGTATGTTAAATGATTTGACCCAAGATGTAAAAGAAGAGCACAATCAAGAAAGAATTGGAGGTACATTGTGACAATTGGTGTATGGTCAATATAGGTGATACACACACACACACCACAAATAAGTATTTGCACTTGTCTGCACATACATCTATATATCATCATTTAATGTCCATTCTCCATGTCGACATGGGTTAGATGGTTTGACTGGAGCTGATGAGCCAGAGAGCTGCACCAGGTTCAAGTCTGATTTGGCAAAGTCTTCTGGTAACACATACACAATGACATACAGACATTGGCCAGAGTTAGCTGCACCATATCTACACATATGTGCATCACCAGCTTTGTTTCCTCATAACATTAATTAAAATGGATACATTTTAATGAAATTTTCTACAAATATGCTTCAGATGATGTATGTCAGTATGTATACCAATTTACTTTTCATATTAAATTCTAATATAATCATAATCTACACACTCTGAAAGGTATTTATCAAAATTTTCATTTAAAAATACCTAATTTTTAGTAAGTCATGAGGAAACAAAGCCAGCTTGTGTGGACTTTCTGAAACTCTTTTCTCCACTCTTTTGAAAACATTTTTCAGAACAAATTCAGATGTAATCGGAACCTACATAATCTGAAACATATTTGTTGAAAATTTCATTAAAAAATATTCCTTTTTCTGGAAATTATGAAGAAACTAAGTTGGTGGGGCACATTTGTGTATGTATGCCCATTGCTTTAATGTAAGTAATACTAAAATTACATTGTTGTTATATTTCGTTTCTGTATCTGGCTTGCAAAATTCTTTATGTGGATTCGTGACTCTCCCCAGACACAACATAATTGTAATTATATATCTTCATTTCACTTTCATTTTGTATGTAACCATATTTAATTATATAACTGCATTTCATATATAAACAAAGAATATGCTTCTCTCGTTTGGTTTGCATCATAAGGGTGACAAAATGTGAATTAGATGGGCTCAAATTTTCACTACACATAAACATAAATAGGACAACAGTATTTATGATGATATTGTGTCTAGTAACAAATACTAAATATATTAAAGACGCACTGTAATGTGGATGTACATACATACATACATATGTGTGTGTGTGTGTGTGTGTGTGTGTGTGTGTGTGTGTGTGTGTGGATTATTATATATATGTGTGTGTATATATATACATGCCTATATATATATATATATATATATATATATATATATATATATATATATATACACATATACATATACACATATATATATATATGTATATATATATATATATATATATATATATATATATATATATATATATATATATATATATATTTATAGACATATATATAGAGAGAGACAGACAGACAGAGATGCAGCACAGAATTTTGTCAGTGAACAGGTCGCGGTCTCAAAGCGACGAAAATAATTTGACAAATTAAATTTAAATGTTGAAGTGAATCTGACGGTTTTTGTGTGTTATTTTAAATGGCTTACAAACACCTTCCACGCTGCAATTGTTATATATATATATTTATGTATATATATATTTTTTTCTGTAGTTTCAGCTCAGAGCTGCGACCATGCAGAAGCACTGCCATTTATATATATATATCCTTATCATCATCATCATCATTTGACGTCTGACTTCCATGCTGGCATGGGTTGGATAGTTTTAACAGGAGCTGGCCAGGTAGATGACTACCCTAGGCTACTGACATCGTGCTTATGTACAGGTAAGCTTACACATCTACATGTAAATATAGTTTAATACGACAATCTCTGTACATATAATTACATATAAACCCATGTATATGGGTCATTGAAATCTGGTCTTGTTTCATCAGTACAGCTAAAATTTATATTTTGAAATTCATAAAACGATGTGGCAGTAATGCATATATGTCAATTTATGTATTAGTATGGAAGTACTCATACAACTCTGTGTGAATGTAGGAATTTATACATACATATAAATATTGCATAGATATGATTATATGGAACTATAAGAGTGTCCTTATGCATCTGTATATATTTGCATTAAAGTAGAAATGACTTATAAGAATACATAGAAAATAGAATATTTGTGTACAATGTAAGTGAAATTATATATGAGTGTATACATTCTGATCTGTATATACATATAAATATATATATGTATATGGAGGTAGATACATGTTTGAGTAGGCATAAAAAATTGCATGTAATAACATAATAGGTATGTACAAAGCCACTAAAACTCTCACTTGAACTGTGACTAAAACAAAACAAAAATGGTGTTGTAGCTGCCTGGCTATAAGTGATACCTCATCGAGTGGATTGGTGTATATTAGAAAGAATTACGTTTATGAATTTATGAATTCGTTTGAATTATAAATTACATGCTCTAAAGTGATACCACATGTTTTGCTTGTTCATTCTTTCTTTCTTATATATACATGTTTGTGTGTGTGTAAGACAAATAATGGTCTATACAAATTCTTTTATTGTATTAAAGTTGACTTAAAGCTGTTTCCGATAAACGATATAGGTTCGTTCATTGATTGGTTTACTCAATATCAATCCATTGATCAGTTGAGAAAAATTGAATGACCTTAAAAAATTAATGCTATCCTCACCAGAGTCATGGTGTTCTGATAGAAACTAAGCAGAACAATGATACAAGCATGTATGGTTTAAACCTACAATGATTATCAGAAACAACTGAAATTACTACAATAAAGGAATATGTAATGACCATTGTTTACATCTTGTCTTGTATATCACTCCATGTAAAAGACCTGGATAACATTCAATATAGAATGGTGATGAACTAAAACCTCGGACTCTGTCATAAGAACACATGGAGATCTTTATTAATCTAAAAAATTTGTTAGCCTGGTATTAACAGAGAGTCTATTAAGTATTTTAGCCAGGTTCCAAGTTCACAGCTGAAGCTGGGTAGGGTTCTGTAGTATAAGTGCAAGTGTGGCTGTGTAATAAGAAGTTTGCTTCCCAACCATATGGTCCTGGGTTCAGTCCCACTACGTGGTATCTTGGGTGAGTGTCTTCTACTATAGCCTCAGGTTGACCAAAGTCTTGTGAGTGGATTGATTCTTTGACTAAATCCTTCAAGGCTATGGCCTTGCATCACTGGGTTCAAGGAACGAAACAAGTAAAAGAAAAACGATAAAATATACATGAGTAGGTGTGCATTTGTCAGTACGGAGTGTAGTCATGTGCAAGAGAATACATAAGCATATATTTTATGTGTATATAGGTATTTAAATGTGCATACATTTCAGTATTACTGTGTATATATATGTGTGTATGTGTGTTTGTGTGGAGGTGCATAAGCACTAAGCATAAGCACTATGCAGGATATGTATACACACATACATGCACACACACAAATATATATATATATATATATATATATTTCATTTTAGTATTTGGTTTGCAAGATTCTTTATGTGAATTCTTATGTTGAAGCATATTCTATTGAGTCTGTGTAGAGTCTTTCTCTTTTAATGCTCTATTACTTAACACACTCACTGGTTCGATTTCCACTCACTTATTTATTTTTTCTAAAATTTTCGTGTCTTGCAATCTCTTCCATAGTTGTTGACTCTGTCCGTTATCAGAGCTGCATTCTTTTTGTTTGTTTGTTTGTGCACACGTGTGCATATCAGTGTGCATGTGTATACACATATGTATGTATGCATTTATGTATGTATGTATGTATGTATGTATGTATGTATGGATGGATGTGTGTATCTGATCTGTGGCCTCTATAAACATAACTCCTTGATATTTTCGGTCTTGTATCATGTGTTCACCCTGTTTGTTTTGTCACAACCTCTTTGTATCCTATTCCAGTTGTGACAAAACAAACAGGGTGAACACATGGTACAAGACCGACAAATATCAAGGAGTTATGTTTGTAGCTGCCACAGTGCCTGGAGAACTAGCCCAAAGATTTCGGAAAGCTCTAAAGGAGGCCAAACTCAACATTAAGATCGCTGAAAAGCTAGGGAGCTCCATCAGATCACAACTATAGAGGATGTACCCCTTTGAGAATACCACAGGCACCAATGATAACTGCATGATATGTAAGATTAATCCTGGCATTAACTGTAGAACTAGAAATGTAGCCTCACAGCAGAAAGTGCATAGAGGTTGCTTGTAAAGACAAGAACATGATATACATAGGTGAGATATCTAGAAGCATTGTGGAGAGACTAAATAAATATTTGAGACAATATGACGACAAAAGCAGTCCTCCATACTCTACCAACATACCAAAGACCAACATGGAGGCACACTGGGTCAACTTGACATCCGCATTTTATCCAAGCACCTGGAGGACCCAACATTCAAACAAATACTGGAGTACATCCTCATAAATGAAACATCCCTAGTACTAAACAGGAAACATACGTTGAAGGTAGTCATACCCCAATAATCACAATTTATATATATACACAGGTAGAGTTATTAGTAGGCTGTCATGTAGACGTATATATGTGTGTGTGTGTGTGTGTGTATAGATTTTATCCTATATTATATTATATATATATAAATATATATATATATATATATATATATATATATATATATATATATATATATATATATATATATATATATGTGTGTGTGTGTGGGTTGGGGTAAATAGATATGTAAGTAAACAGTTAGATAAATAGATGGATAGGTACGTATGTAATATGAACAGACAAGCACACACTCACACACACATACATACATATACACATATGTGCATACACAGGCACTCTGGCACACACATGTGCACAAACAGACAAACAAAAAGTATGCAGCTCTGATAACGGACAGAATCAATGACAGTTGAAGAGGTTACAAAACACAGTGAAAATTTTAGAAAAAATAAATAAGGAAATGAGTGGAAATTGAACTAGTGAATGCATTAAGTAATAAAGCACAAAAAGAGAATAACTCTCTCCAGACACAACAATCATCATCATCATCATCATCATCATCATCATCATCATCATCATCATCATCATCATAGTTTAACGTCCACTTTCCATGCTAGCATGGGTTGGACGATTTGACTGAGGTGTATTTTACGTGCCATCTGCACAGTCCAGCGGCACAGGCACCGATCTCGATCGAATAACTTTTCATGTGCCACCGGCACAAGTGCCAGGAAGGCGATGCTGGTAATGATCATGCTCGAACAGTGCTCTTAGCGCTCCACTGGTACAGGTGCCATCACGATTTCGCTTTCGCTTGCCCCAACAGGTCTTTGCAAGCGGAGTTTAGTCTCCAATGAAGGAGACGTTGGCATGGGTGCCAGTCGTCGAATTTAGTTCGATTTCGATTTCACTTGCCTCAACAGGTCTTCGCAAGCGGAGCTTAGTGTCCAAAGAAGGAAAGGTACGCATAAGTGGGCTGGCTACATCCCTGGCAGAGGCCTTGGATTTTGGTCTCACCTGGCTTGCCGGGTCTTTTCACGCACATAAATATATATATATATATATATATATATATATATATATATATATATATATATATATATATATATATATATATAATATATATATATATATATATATATATATATATATATATATATATATATTTTGTTTTTGAATGGTGTAAGGCTTTCAATTGTAAGAACACATATGGTGTAATGTGATGAATATTTCAGAAATAGCGTATTATGTGTTGGGTTCAGCTGATGAGTTTAAGTATCTTTTGGATACACAAAGCAAAATCTATAGATCATGGAATATACACATACTTATGTATTCCATGCAAAGTAAGCCTGTTTCTATTAAGTTTATGGTATCCACCGTGCGTATTTTTATAGTGAGTAAATTGTGGTTTAGAGTGACAGCTCTGTTCATAGCAAATAGTATTTCAAATCCCTTCTACAATTTATTGACATTTTCCCTATAAATGTCTAAACTTTCTAGCAACTTTATAATTAACATTATTTTAAATAATGTAAGTGATACTAATTAAATTTATATATATATATATATATATATATACAGGTTTGGCCAAAAGTCACCTGACAGTAAATCAAAACCATTTAATTCCAAGATTTATTTATGTTTAACAACTGAATGTAATTAATAAAAGCATCTAAATATGAAACATCATGAAAATTGTTCAAATTTAACTCCTTCTTGAGTGACACCATTTTCCCAAATGAATAAATAAAATTGAATTTATAGAATTTTGATTTACTGTTAGCTGACTTTTGGCCAATTGTATATGTGTGTGTGTGTGTGTGTGTGTGTGTGTGTGTGTGTGTGTGTAAATATATATATATATATATATATATATATATATATATATGTTTGTGTGTATCACCTTCTTTTGTGCCCTTCCTATCAACAATATATATATGTATATACATACATACATACATACATACATATGTACGTACGTACGTACGTATGTATTGGATTTAATTTAAAATATTACTTGTGTGTTAATATTTATACTGTTTTCTGCTGGTAAAATGGAAAAGTTGCCAATTAGCATTTCCTTAAAAGTCATTCCTGTACCACCTCGGAAGGACTAGATGAAAGATTTAATTACTAAGAGTACTGCATTTATACATAGGATACTTTGGAAGCCGTTTTATTATGATAAAGAATTTGAACAAGGAATTGATGTTGAACTTTTTAAAAAAAATTTAAAACCTAAAAATTTCCACCACTGAACTGCCATTTGGTGTCATTTGAGGATGATCTATGGTCTATAGCGAGAAATGTTAAATTTATTAAATATCCCCTTTGCAGGAATGAACATTTAAGGAATCTGAAAACTTCAGTATTTGAACTTACACAAAAAAAATGGCATTATTGTCTAATCAGATAAAACCAGTGACTTTTTTAATATAGATATATTAGAATATCATGACCAAATTAAAATGAAGTGACTAGTAACTAGAAGGTGGTAAGTAAAAATATTTTACGGTTTTTTAACTAAGAAGATTATGGAGGGTTATGATCTTGATGATAGGACAGAGTCATTTGTGCCTATGAGGCCTAGAATAGCTTTAAAAGATTATAAGGATGACTTCTATTCTAACCCTAAAGTTAGATTAATTTTCCCTAGGTAAATTAAGTAAAATTATTTTACCAACACTTAGGAGAAAATTGAATCTTGAACTACGGTCAAGTACGCAGGGAGCTATTACCTGGTTTGTTGGAATAGATAATAAAAAAAGTAAATTTCTATAAATAGATATTGATAATTATTATTCATCTATAAATCCTATACTTTTTAATCAGGCTTTTTTGTTTGCTAAAAATAGATCTAACCTTTCTTTAAAAGAAATTAAAATAATTTTAAAAGCTAGAAAATCAGTAATTTAATTTGATAATAAATACTGGGTTAGAAAAAATATTTATGATGATTTTGATATTACTATGGGATCAGCTGATTCTGCCCAAGTTACTGATCTTGTAGGGATATACATTGTTTTATTTAGGTAGCAAATTCCCAGAACTTAAAGGTAGATTATACAGGGATGATTTGCTGTTTTTAATTAATACCCTATCCAATAGGAAATTGGATATGCATATGAAAAGACTTCATGGATTTGGTTTATCTATTTCTATTGAAAACGAACATGATTCTGTTAATTATTTAGATGTTAATCTGAATCTTGTTACAGGCCAATATAGACCATATCATAAACCTAATACTAACTTGAAGTATATTAATTTTAATAGTAATCATCCAAAGGCAATTACACGTACTTTGGTTTAAAGTATTTCGAGACAAATTTCATTTTTATCTTCTTATGAGGAAATTTACAATAGTAATGCTGAATACTATAATGTAGCTCTTAATAAAACAGGATATATACATAAGATAATATACTGTAAAAAGGATAAAGACAGTAAAAATCATAATAATACTAAATCGATACACAATGGAGTGGGTAAATATAATGTTAATGGTGTGAGTAATAAGCTCAAACTTAGTAAATCTCATAAAAATAAGGATGATACTGTAATTAATAAACTGACCACTATTGAATCTAATAATATTCAAATTAAGAGTGAAGAAAAATATAATGTAAATCTATATTTTAAAATTAATACCAATAATATGGATATGTCAAATAAGTGTAATAATAATAATAATAATTATAATAATAATAATAATGATAATAATAATAATAATAATAATAATAATAATAATAATAATAATAATAATAATAATAATAATAATAATAATAATAATAATAATGGTAAAGTTTAAATTTAAGGGTAGAAAATATATCCCAGATGTTAATTTTGATAAATTGCATAATGATAACTTTAATAAAAGAATTAATATTTGGTTTATTATCCTTTTGCAAGACAAATAAAAACTAATTTGGCTAAATCTTTTTACAGATTTATATCTAAATATTTTAATTAGGGAAATAAGTATAATGAAATAATTAATAATAAAACAGTTAGAATTGATTTTTTTCCGTATCTAAAAACTTATTTAGAATTATCTCTTTGATTATAGTAATAGAAATAATAATACTTATAGTAATAGAAATAATAATACTTTAATTAATAACACTAATAATGGACCTAATCGAAATCATGTAGCAAGAACTTGTGATTGTAGGTTTAAAGATAAATGTTATTTCATTTGTATACTATTGTTAATCTTATTCTTTAGTAAATTGATTAGAATCATTTATTTATTATCAATATTTTACTAAGTAATATAATACTAAATATTCAATAATTTAAAATATATTATGACTAAATTATCTTATAATAACATTTATTAAAATTCCATTATATTATAATTCTATATTAACTATAATTATTTCAAATAGCAGGTTTTAAATTTGTAAAAATCATAATTATAATTAAAATTATTAATTTATTTTTCATTTATTTTACTTTTATTTTATAGATGTATATATATATATATATATATATATATATATATATATAGAGAGAGAGAGAGAGAGAGAGAGAGAGAGAGAGAGCGACCAAAGTGTACGTACGCCGCTACATATATATATATATATATGTATATATATATATATAAAATACAAAATGAGACAAGAACATCCAGACAGTTAGGTGATACAAAAAAGGGACAACAAAACATCCATTCAGACGATACAAAGAAAACAAAGACAGGTCATTCAGAGTTTTCTTTCCTCAGTCGAGTTCCAGATTATCTTTGCAATTTCGGCTGGTTATACTTGAGATTGCTCCAATCTGGCCAGCCCCAAGGAAAAACTAAGCTGAGAGCATTAGATTCCTTGGAAGAAAGCGGCGAATGTATACAAAAACAAGGACGGGAAAAAAAACGGAGAATGTTACACAAATACAAATAACAGGACATAACAACAGGTGTCTTTCGACTAAAGATGAATTAAATTAAGCTGGCGTGTGTGGAAATAAAGCCTTACAGCAGGGATACAAGATTTCAAAAACACAGGGAGGAATATAGATGTTGCAGGGATGATGGCCGAACTGACTGAGGAAAGAAAACTCCGAATGACCCATCCTTGTTTTCTTTGTATTGTCTATCTCGATGTTTTGTTGACCTTTTTTGTATAACCTAACTGTCTGGATGTTTTGCATTCTTGTCCCATTTTATATATATATATATATATATATATATATATATATATATATATATATATATATATATATATAAGATTGACCAGTGGGCTAGACCAGTGAAAATTGTACATACCTCGATTATTTGACAGACCGGTCACTGGTCAATTGTATATACACAAGTACTATAATCTTTTTAGGAGCTCGAAAAATTTTTTTCATGAACCTTCTGATTCTTTTAATGTGCTAGTTTCCTGGTATTAAATTGATATTAATTAATATCGAATTTTTACCATATTATGTTAATTAACCATAATCACATTTCTCAAAGTTGGTAAATTCAAAGCAGAAATTATTTTCTGCAGAGATATTTTCCGGATTCAGCGCGCCAAAACTAAGACTTTTGAATTTTAATCTTTATAATGGACAGAATCAAGTGCACGTTTTCACTGGTTGAAGACAACTAGCACGAAATTCTGTTTGATTGTAAGAATATCGGCAATCTGTACTGATGATAAATAGATACTTTTATTTTGGAAGTATTGATTTTGAAACTATAGTCTGCAGATAATCGAGGTATGTACAATTTTCACTGGTCTAGCCCGCCTGTTTTTGCTCCGCTGAATCCGTATTTGAGAATTTTTTAAGTGAGCTTTTTCTAGCATTTTGACAGACCGGTCACTGGTCAATCTTATATACACAAGTACTATAATATTTTTAGGATCTCCCAAAAATTTTTTCATGAACCTTCAGATTCTTTTAATGTGCTAGTTTCCTGGTATTAAATTGATGTTAATTAATATCGAATTTTTACCATATTATGTTAATTATATATATATATATATATATATATATATATATATATATATATATATATATATATATATAATATATATATATAGCGATGTACGTACACTTTGGTCTCTTATATGTAAGTATATATTTATCTAAATCTTGTACGACTCTATTCGTTCATTCCACTCTTCGTTCTTTCTCACATTTCCCTGCCTTCTCTTCTTGTTCACTTTCCCTCCTCTTTTCACTCCACTGTGTCCCTGTCATTTTTTCTCGCCCTTCCTTAATTCTTCTGTCCCTCTGCCTCTACCTCTCTCTCTTCTCTCCCCCACGTGACCGGTGTTCAGCCAAGCTTGATCTTTCTTTCTTGGTTTGGCCGTCATCCATGCAACATCTATGTTCCTCCCTGTGCCTGTGAAATCTTGTATCCCTGCCATAAGGCTTTATTTCCACACACGCCAGCTTAATTTAATTAGTCTTTAGTCGAAAGACACCTGTTGTCATGTCCTGTTATTTGTTTATGTGTAACATTTTGCCGTCCTTGTTTCCGTATACATTCGCTGCTTTCTTCCAAGGAATCTAATGTTCTTAGCTTAGGTTTTCCTTGGGGCTGGCCAGATTGGAGCAATCTCAAGTATAACCAGCCGAAATTGCAAAGATAATCTGGAACTCAACTGAGGAAAGAAAACTCTGAATGACCTGTCCTTGTTTTCTTTGTATCGTCTATCTGGATGTTTTGTTGTCTCTTTTTTGTATCACTTAACTGTCTGGATGTTTTGTGTTCTTGTCCCATTTTGTATTTTGTGTTTTCCCTCTAAAAAATTAATTCTAATTTTAATTCTAATTTTAGCATTATTTTTTTATATGGAAATGAGTAATTATCAAAAGGACACTTATGAAATCCTTATGATTAAATATTTTTTAGATAAACAGCATTTATTTAATTTCTAATGTGATAATGTTTATGATAATATTTTTTAGAAAGTTTCTTATATAAATAATTTAATTTTTAATTATTAATCTTTGTTTTTTAGTAATGATTATTATATATAATTAATGCAATGCAATTTATAATATTATTTGCTATAGAGATGATAATGTATTTTAAATATATTATTTTGCTATTTACCCATAGATAAATAGCATATTGCTATTATAATAACGTATTTTTTGATAATATGAAAGAATTAAAAGGATATTTCTTATTTTGCCATGGTTTTGTAAAAATATTTTTTTAAAATATTTTTTAAATACTGTTCCTGGTATTTAAAAAAATTAATACACTAAGATATATTTAGATTAAAATACTTATTAGTATACAAATATATTTTATGACTGTTATACTAGTATATTTTTCATATATTATTTTTTATCTTTGTTTTTGTTTTTAATTATTGCTTGAAAATATAAATATATTTAAATTCAGTCTTTTCTTGGATCTGTGAATCCTCATATTACACTGAAGGGATTCTTACCCACAAACAAGGGATTTTATAATTTTATAATGAGCAAGAATCAAAACAACTGTATATAATTTGTATCTAGTATTTATTATTTATTATATTATATTATATTATTATAAGAATATAGTATAATATTATGTTAATAAATCTTAATTTTTGAATTGACAATTGCATATCTCCATTTTCTATTCATTTATAAATATGTATATATATATATACATTTATTATATATATATATATATATATATATATATATATATATATATATATATATATATAAATATATATTTTCATTTTTTCATTTTATTTAGTTCAGCTCATGAGCTGTGGCCATGCTGGGGCACCGCCATTTGGTGTTGCTACACAATTTTACTTCACAAATTTTACTTCAGGAATTGACATTTGGTGTATGAGAGTTTGATGCAGCTGCTCTCATCTGCACCTCCTGCCATGAAGTTGGTTCATCTGGGACACCTGACAGAAAGAGGTCCAGCCTTATCTTGAAGACACCTACATCCACCGCATGCAGGTCTCTCAGGTCCTTCGGGAGGATATTGAAGAGCTGTGGACCTCTGAAGCCCAAGCTATTGCAGTATCTTGTCCTACATCTTGATGACAAATTTGGAGTCCTTGGCACTATGCAATGACGTCCAGTTCTTTTATTTGTGTAACTTTCGATGCCAAAGTTTGGGACAATTCCTTCGAGGATCTTCCAGATGTATATTATGGCATATCTTTCTCGTCTACGCTCTAAGGAATAGAGTCTTAATCTCTTGAGTCTTTCCCAATAGCTTATATGCTGCATAGAGGCTATCTTCTTCGTGTAGCTTCGTTGGATTGCCTCAAGTTCTGAGATTAATTTGACACTGGTTGGTAACCATAGCTGAGAGCAATAGTCAAAGTGGCTTAGAACAAGTGTCTTCCAGAGCACCATCATGGTTTCCTGATCTCTTGTTCTAAAAGTCCTACAAATCAATCCGGTCAGTCGCCTGCATTTCATTGACAATTTAGCAACATGAACATGAAAGGATGCATTATTACTCATGTAAATGCCCAGGTCTCGCACTGACTGTGCCTTTGGGATTGCAGTCCCTCCAGGTCCAGTGTATTTAATGGGTACTGCATTTAGTTTTGCATGCTGATAGCACAAGGCTTGAAACTTTTCAGCATTAAACTGCATGTTATTCTTTTCAGTCCACTTGTATATTTCATCCAGCTCACATTGCAGGTGCATAGTGTCTTCAGGGTTCTGTATTACCTGTGAGACTTTTGTATCATCTGCATAACTTGTGACCGTAGCTCTCCGTGTGGCTGAGGGCATGTCTGAGAGGGCCATTATGAACAGTAGTGGTCCCAAAACAGTGCCTTGCGGAACACCGCTCACTATTTGCGTGTCATTGGAGGTGGCCCCATATATATATATATATATATATATATATATATATATATACTGTGCTGGTAACCAGGTTGGTAGGTTTATCTTTTACTATGTTCTACTTTAGTAAGTACATATATGTCAGTACACATTGTTGGTAAACTGGTGCGCTATCCCCGACTTTAACTTGGTGTTTTGTTCTAGCCATCCCGAAAATTTTATGATATATATATATATATATATATATACATATATGTATGCATGAACATATTTATTTATTTATTTATTTATGGGTTTCAGCCAGGTGGCTGCGGTCATGCTGGTGCACCACCGTGTATGCATACAAAATTGATGAATATATTTTTAAACATAAATGCCTGAAATTCTAATGTGTAGATGCTATGTGTATAAACCTTTAGCATTCAGATTACTCTGTCAAATGTAATGCTTATCTATTCACATTGTTTTGAATTACTCATGTTTTATCTTGTAGCTTTGAGATTCTGAGGATATGATTGTTTATTTTTAGAATGACATTGTAGGGTAGGTATAAGAGACCAGATCTGGCTATTTTGAATATAAAACTGGTGTAATATTTGGGCTCGATATGGCCAGTTTAAATGCTAAAGGGTATATATTTGATCCCAATGTTCATGTAAATATGCTATTTGAGTGCTTGGTTTGCAAATGTCTTGATCTGAGGTAGCAATTATACCTGAAAATTTCCAATTTATCATACTCTACTATAACTGCTTTAATTAAGCATTTATTTACAGCATAATATTCATTCAGTTAGATATTAATTTATCAATATCTTTAGCTATTTATGTATATTCATTATGCTAAATAGTAGAATATAAATTTAAATATTGGTGTATGTGAGTGTGTGTGTGTAGAGATATGAGTTTGACGACTGTGCTTCACTTAACATAAAGTGATATTTCTTGTTTACTGTCTCTACATCTAATTTATTGAAATCATAGCAGCTTCTTTGAAAAGACATTGAAACTGTTGTGTGTGTGTGTGTGTGTGTGTGTGTGTGCGTGTGTGTGTGGGTGTCTGTGAGTATGTATATATGTATGTATGTATATATATATATATATATATATATATATATATATATATATATATATATATATATATATATACACACGCGCGCATACATAAATTCATAAATATATTCACATTCCAACTACATATCCATATATATGTACATCTATATACACATATATATGTATATATATATATATATATATATATATATATATATATATATATATATATATATATATATATATATATATACATATATATATATATATATATATATATATACACATACATACATATATATACATACATATATATATATATACAAACATATGTATATATACTTACATAGATATATACACACACACACATACATACATATACAAATATGTGTGTGTGTGTGTGTGTGTGTGTGTGTTTTTAGAAACAAATGGATGATATGGATATTACTACATGCCTTTCAGTAGCAAATTCATTAACACATTGCATCATGCAATTTGGTATGCAATAATATGCAAGATTATTTAATGATTGCTGTAGAATTAGTTAGTATCACCTGGCCGAATGTAGGATGTTGTGGTTCATAGTGTTATAGGTAACTACATAAGACAGAGACTGATATTTCATTTCCTTGGGTTGTGGCATGATTTATAAGCCTTTTGGAGTATTTCTATTTTAAAAGAAACATATTTAGCTCTGCCAGTTGTTTCTCTTGAACATTGGTATCTGTAACTATTGAGTAAATATGTCTTGCCATATTGAATGATATTTTTAAATAGACAATAACTTTTAAAAACAGTTTGGCTCAAGTAGACTGACTGAAATAATTATAAGATAAAAGTTATATAATATACTAGTTATATATATATATATATATATATATATATATATATATATATATGCTGATGACCTTCCTCATAGCTGAGGTCTAGAATCAAAGAGCCTTAGAGTTAATCTAGCAAAACCAAAGTCTTAGTAAGTAGGAAAGCAGACAAATCACAAATCCCTTCAGGTAGATGGCCCTGTTCAATCTGTAGAAACGGCATAGGTAGAATCTCCATAAGATGTATCCAGTGTAAGCTATGGACACATAAGCGCTGCAGCAATATCAGAGGAAGGCTACAGGGAAACTACTTTTTGTGTGTAGAAGGTTCACAGATATGATTAACACTAAAAAATGTACAGAAAATAGACTCCATCAGGGGCTGAAAGGTAGTAGTTGATAGCTTCAGTTATTTAGGTGAATAAGTCAGTTGCGGAGGTAGATGTTCTGAGAGTGTAAGTGAGAGAATAAAAATAGGTGGGGCAAAGTTCAGAGAGCTCCTACCTCTGTTGGTAATGAAGGGCCTCTCCCTCAGAGTGAAAGGCAGATTGTACGATGCCTGTGTGTAAACAGCTATGCTGCTTGGCAGTGAAATATGGACTGTGTGTGTGTGTGTGTGTGTGTGTGTGTGTGTGTGTGTGTGTGTGTGCGTGCGTGCGTGCGTATGTGTGTGTATGTCCAATGGTGGGTACAATCATGATGCTCATCCCACTGTATTTGGAGCTTGTCAATAATAAACATTTCATAGGCAGTAGATTGACTGAAATGGTAAGGTCTTGGACAAAGTGTCTTGCTATTTTAACTTCAGATCTCCTCCAGAATGACTTTTTTTCTTTTATCTGGGTTCAATAAATGAAGTACAAATCAAGAAATTGATCATAACCAACTATACCCGCTCTTCTCGTCTCCTCTCAAAATAATAGAATATGGCCTTGAGCCTATGCTAGAAATAGATATTACACAGAAGTGCAATAGATATCGAAATCTACTAGATAAGATGTCTCCCCACATTTAAATATGTTTCTTCACATAGATTATCAGGGCCAACTTTTCCTTTCATTCCAACAAGATCAATGAAGCTATTACTATAGTCATTTAAATCATCTATACGTTTCTCCTATAAATTTTTGACCTTATGCCAGTTTTTAAAATCTATATTAAATGTTGTATTTATTTTTCTGGTGAGAATATTCTTTCTTATGAAATCACAAGACAGAACTGTAAAGGTGTATGTTTGATACCCAGCCAAGGTTTTGCTGGATACTTGCATGGCTTTTGTTATAAGTGATTCTTATAAAAATTTCTTAATTAATTGAATCACTCACCCCCAATGCATGAATGTTAATAATATTGATCAAACTTGGAAGAATGAAATGCTTTCTTTATTGAGTGTATTGATCTATCATGTCTGGTCTTCCACTGCCCTCTTTCTTATGATACATTAAAAAAAAAAAGATATGCAGCACAAACTTATAAACTTAATTTATGTATAGCATATCAGGTAATTGAGAATGAAATGTCCGATTTTCTTATGCACCAAGTTTGACAGTCGTTAACTCTAATGTTTTATCCTGACAATTCTTTGTTTTACAACATTGAACAGTTACATCATCACTTTTCTAAATGCAATTCATCGTGTCTGATTATATTGTGGGTTTTTTCTTGTAAATCAATTTTTGTGAACCCATAGATAGATAAAAAATTCTTGTTGTTTATGAATATGAGTTCTGTCATGGAACTAATGCATCCCAGACAACTCAAAACATCAATGAAGTGCTTGGTAAAGATATGGTGAATGAGTGCACTGAATGTTAATTGATTTGTGAAGTTCCAGTCTGGTGACTTTACTCTTGAAAAACAGCCCTGTGGTAGACCTGAGACCAAGGTGGATAATGATGAGTTGGAAACTGTAGTGGAAGCAAATGCATCTCAAACTATGCATGAGTTAGCAGCAAGGTTTGATGCTTCGATTCCAACTGTATTGAACCATCTGAAATAAATCAGCAAAGTAAAGAAGCTGGACAAGTGGGTACCACATGAACTGAACAAGCATCAAACAACACATCATCTTGAAACTTGCTGTTCTTTGCTGTCATGGCATAAAAACAAACCATATTTGTATCACATTGTTACATGTGATGAAAAATGGATTCTTTTCAACAATAGCAAGCATTCTACATGGTGGCTGGATAGAGACAAAGTGCCAAAACACAATCCAAAAAAGAATATTCACCAAAAAAAGCTAATAGTATCTGTTTGGTAGTCCATTGCTGGTGTCATCCACAACAGCTTCATGAGACCTGGTAAGTCAATTACAGAGGATATATACATCAACCAACTGGATGAAGTGATGAGTGAACTTGGAATTAAACAACCGAGATTAGTCTGTAGAGACAGGCCAATTCTCTTGCAAGACAATCCTCAACCACATGTTGCACAAAGAACACTACTCAAGTTACAGGAACTGAACTTGGAAGTACTCTGTCATCCATCAAATTCACCAGACCTTGCACCAACTGATTATCACGTTTTCTAGGCATTAGACAAATCTGAGGATGATACAAAACTTCAAATCTGAAGAAGATGTAGAAACAGCCTTTCATGATTTCATCACCTCTTGCTCTCCAGAATTCTTTGCTGCTGGCATAAATAAGCTACCAATAAAATGACAAAATTGTGTTGATAATTTAGGTGCATACTTTGATTAACTGCATTGCATTTTGTTGAGATAAAGTAAAATAAACTTTCAGACATTTCATTCTTAAAGACCTGATATATGTATCTAGCCTTGCTCTGAAATAATTTCAAGGTTATGTCTCCTATAGAAAACCAATAAATATGACTATATACCAGTGCAAAGGAATGATTTAGCATTATTCTTTTCTGCACCACCATTTGCAATGTAATTTTTGAACCTTTCAGGTTGAACACATTTTATGATGGCTATCTAGAGAATAATAACTCCAAAATTGATATATATTATACTAGAAGTATATTTATAGAATAACTTTCAGATGCTTTTACATTCGATGGATATTTGTCCTCATCTTGTTTGTTGTTAACACAATGTTTTGGCTGATATACCTTCCAGCCTTCTTCAGGTGTCTTGGGGAATTTTCAAACTTGGGTTCTCATTCCTAATGTATTTTTCGATGTTATTATTATTATTATTATTATTGTTATTATTGTTCAGGTCACTGCTTGGAATCGAACTCGGAATCTTGGGGTTAGTAGTCTGCACTGTTAACCACTATGCCATTTGCCCGTGGGCAATTACGGAGTGAATTTTAGGGCTTATAAATCTAATATTTTTCTATCCTTCCTTAATACCAGTTCCCATATGCTGTTCATATCTGCACTCAGTCTGCTTAGGAGGTTGTTGTGACCTAGTATATGTGCAACTTCTTTTAGTTTTCGTATTTTCCAGTGGTGTCTTCTATCTATTACAACAGGTATATAGTCCATTTTTTGTTTTATAGTGCATTGTTGTACCATTCTAAACTTTTATTCTTTACGAACAATACACAATGCTTCAAGCAAACTACAATACTCTCCTAATAATAATAATAATAATAATAATAATAATAATAATGATAATAATAATAATAATAATAATAATAATAATAATAATAATGATAATAATAATAATAATAATAATAATAATAATAATAACATTGAAAAATACGTTAGGAATGAGAACCCAAGTTCGAAATTTCCCCAAGACACCTGAAGAAGGCTGGAGGGTACATCAGCCGAAACGCTGTGTTAACAACAAACAAGATGAGGACAAATATCCGTCAAATGTAAATAATGTAAATAATGTACATGCAAGAGAGATGATTGCGCTGGTACGGTCATGTGGCAAGAATGGATGAAGATAGCTGTGTGAAAATGTGCCACGCCCTAGTGGTTGAGGGAACCTGTGGAAGAGGTAGACCCAGGAAGACCTGGGATGAGGTGGTGAAGCACAACCTTCGAACATTAGGTCTCACCGAAGCAATGACTTGTGACCGAGACCTTTGGAAATATGCTGTGCGTGAGAAGACCCAGCAAGCCAAGTGAGACCATAATCCAAGGCCTCTGCCAGGGGTGTAGCCAGCCCACTTATGTGTACCATTCCTTCATTGGACACTAAACTCCACTTGCGAAGACCTGTTGAAGCAAGTGAAATCGAAATCGAACTAAATTCGATGATTGGCACCCATGCCAACGTCTCCTTCATTGGACACTAAACTCGGCTTGCGAAGACCTGTTGGGGCAAGTGAAAGCGAAATTGTGATGGCACCTGTGCCAGTGGAGCACTAAGGGCACCGTCTGAGCAGCTGTCTGGCTTCCACGCCAGTGGCACGTAAATAGCACCATTTGAGCATAATCATTACCAGCGTCGCCTTCCTGGCACTTGTGCCAGTGGCACATGAAAAGACATTCGAGCGAGGTCATCGCCAGTGCCGCCGGACTGGCTCCTGTGCAGGTTACACATAAAATACACCATTTTGAGCATGGCCGTTGCCAGTACCGCCTGACTGGCCTTCGTGCTGGTGGCACATTAAAGCACCCACTACACTCTTGGAGTGGTTGGCATTAGGAAGGGCATCCAGCCGTAGAAACTCTGCCAAATCACATTGGAGCCTGGCGTAGCCATCTGGTTCACCAGTCCTCAGTCAAATTGTCCAACCCATACTAGCATGGAAAGCGGATGTTAAACGATAATGATGAATTCCACATCTCTTAAATATAGAACTACTTTATGGCATGTTATATAATTTTCATTGTGCACTAAATATTAAATACCATGACAGATAAACCAAATAATGTATTTTGAAGATTAACTGGGAAGATAGTCTACATATGCACTGTTTTAACTGCTGCAAAACAATATGAGGCTCAATTCAGCCAAAGTCAACATTCAGTGATTGATAGTCTTGTAACAACTTTAAAAAGGTTGTAACAGAAGGTAAAGTATATTTCTTGCATTAATGACAATCGCAAGATTATATTTAATTGTTCCATTTTTTTTTTTTTTTGGTTTTTTTGTTTTTGGTCGTTAGTAAGAAATACTAACTAAAATATATTGGAAAGATGATAAATCTCCCTTGCATAAGACTTGAAATAAATTATTTTTTTATGTTTCTATATAGAAAACTTAACTGAATTCAATAGGATGATATCTTAATGAGATGTGGAACTTATAAGTATTTTGCTTAACTCATCTAATGCTTTCAGTTATTGAACCGTGGCTACCCTGGGTTCAAGGAATATAGTCAATCACACAGATTCAGTATTTCTGTCTGGTACTTATCCTGACAAACTCTATTTATTGAAAAGCTGTTATGATTTTATAGTAATAGACATAAAACACATCTATGCATATTAATTGCATACATACACTTCCAAATACACACCACATATAGAAAAATCTTGTATATATTTCTGCCTGTCTTTATGTGAGTTCATGTATATGTGGACATGTGTGTGTGGACATGTGTGTGTGTGTGCATGTGTGTGTGTATATGTGTGTGTGTGTGTGTTTATGTCAAGTAATATATAGAAAAACAAAATATTATAGCTCCATTCTGTTATGAGTGTTTTCCAAACATGAATTAAAAAAAGATGCAGTAATATTCTATACACTTCTTCATGAAGAATATAAATACACTAAACAAAAAACATTATAGTAAGATACTACTGCAAAAAAAAAAAATACCTTTGTTCCCCAGCAATGGTAAAAGCACCTTGAACTTTTGCTCACCTCTGTTTACTCTGACTTCTATACTTTCTGAGCAACCACCTTTTCAGCTAATTTTGTCTCCTGTGCAACAGAAACTATTGACAACATCTAGATATCCATATGAGTACTTAAGATAATCTATTTCCAGTGTGATCATACAATGTATTGTCCCAGTGTATCTGTCACAAAACTTTTCTGCTAGTCAGTTTTTCACCCCACTTCACCTATGTGTTTATACGTTAGGTGCATGTATAAAATTTACACCTATTCCTTTTCTACATATTTAGCAAGGCCATTTACCAGATGATAAGGATCCTGTCTTCTTTCCTACTTGCTAACACCTGAGACTTTGTTAAATTTATCTTGTGGCCTGTTAATTCTAGTTTCAGCTTCAAAACCAAAACTTTCCTCTTTAGTTCCAATATAGATACAGCAAGGGGAACTAGATTATCAGTATATATGAGTTTCTGTAGACAGCTTATCATAAACTCCTCTGCAATGGCTTGTTGGACTATGATGAATAGAAAAGAGCTGAAGATTAAGCCTTGATAGATCCACATGTTCATACAAAATTCATTTAATTACTGATACTGCATCTTTGTACATAGCTTGTACAACCATCACAAGCCATTCATCTATAACAAGTTTCCTTAGTGATAATCACATCACTAAATGGAGCACCCAATCAAATGCTTTCTCTAATCCAATGAATTCCAGGAAAGGTTTTGGTATTTACTATGTCCTGTTTATCTGACTTCCAAATGAGAATGAAGTCTATCTGACTCATGTGTCACCAGATTGGTTGGTGATGAGAGAGTTGGTCAGTTTCTTGAAGTGTGTTGCAAATTGTTAGATCAGTTGTATCACAGAAGTCCATGAGCTTTACACCCTCTTCATTTACTGAACCATATCCATCCCCACAATATATGTCATAGGAACCATCATGATAATGAAGTTGCAGATAATCACCTTTGAGGTAGAGGACAGATGGATCTCATAGAAATGGTACTTCTGTCTGGAGTATATGTGGAGTTAAGTGCTGGTTTTGAGCTGCCTATAGCTAGTCACATCTTAATTATCCTATCCCACACTAACTACTACAGTTACATTATCTTCTACTTCTAAAAAATTACAGTGTCTCCCACACACCTGCCATCAATTTTAATTGCCCGAAAGAATTTTTATTGCTATTTCTTGCCAAAGAAGAGCTTGGCAGAGGCTCTTTCCCATCTTAGCTACTGCACACATCCACTCACCTCCACTCTAGTATGACCACGATCTCATTAGATTTACCTTTCATTATGTCTGTGTCGATGGTGGCAACTCTGAAGTTTTGAATCTGACAGAAAGAAAAGTTGGATTTTCAGTGGTAAAGTGGTTGACTGTTTTTGAATTTAACCATTATATGCATGTTTAAATTGTGAATTCCATTTACAGGCAATAAAAGAACTTTGGTATATAAATTTTTGTGCCCCTAAGGGCTAAATCCAGCCTTGGTTACATTCATACTATATTTGATCTCTAACATACTGAGTGATGGAATGCAAATTCTAAGTAAAAAGGGAAAATAGGATTTTCTGTCATTCGAGGAAAAATGGCTACTAAATCCTGAATTTAAGATTTTGCCTTAATAAAATAAAAATAAAGAACCAGTGACTATAAAAGCAGCAATGTTTCTCTAAGAAACTCAAAAAACTCCATGTCAATGAAAGCCAAAAGTGAAGTGCTTATATTACAGAAAATAGCATTCCATTTACAAAGAATGGTCATCCTCTCATAGTAAATAATAAGGTTACTGAAAAATTATCAGTGAAGTAACAAAACACTTGTATATCTTTCAAGATGCAATGTCTTCCCATATGAAATATTGATAATGGGCATCAGTAAGATACAAAAGTTTTATATTATAATTGATGACAATGCAGACATTTCAGTTAACCAAATTTTTGGCTTTATTTGAGAGATGCTTTGATCTAAATGAGTATGATGTTGTAGATGCATTGCAAGATACTATTGTAGTTGAAAGTGGAATGACTCTTGTTCCTTACAATTCTGTCAAATCTATCTTGAATGACAGAAATATTCCTCTACAAATTATTATTGGATTTGCGAGTGACAATTGTTCCACCGTGATGATGTGCATTTAACTTTCCAGAAATTATTGAAAGCTGATGTTTCTTTTATGAGTTGCATCAGTTATTCTTTTGCTGATTATGCTGTTGCTGCATTGCTCTCATATTTAAAGCTTTTGTAAAAAATTGAATACATTATTTTTCACACAGCAAAAGAGATATTGGGAATTTGAACTTATTGATGAAACTGTCGCTACAGAATATCTAAACTTGCTGAAACATGGTTGCTTTCTTGAGAAACAGTTACAGTGATATTGCAATGCTTTTACTGAATGTTGAATCCCTGTTTGAGTATTTCAGGTTATATTATCTGTGTTTAATAATATCAAAATACCAATGCTCTTGCAGTTCTTTATGAAAGATGAGTTGTTGATCCAAACAATGAAAGTAATTACAAAAATATTAATTGGAGGAAAAGCAGCAGGTCATTTCATTTGTGAAGCTATTTTGTAAAAAAAAATCATTAGTAGCAGATTTAGGACTGACTGATTGAAATTCATAGCAGAATTTGAATTCAAATAACTGAAAGATTTCCTTTCAGTAAAGAAGGAATTATTGCTAAATTAAAGAAACTAGGCACCAAAATAACTTATGATCCCAGCATGTATGTCTATTATTCCACTAGTTGTTCAT